>NW_010538155.1:0-5890 GCF_000687285.1 Phaethon lepturus | reverse complement strand
TCTTTCCTACCCTTACATTATACTTGTATAATTCATTGCATTTCATGTTATGTTCTCTTTTGCTCTGATAAAAAATTCCAGTGTCGCAACATTTCTGTAATGTTATTTTTAATAGTATTGCAAAACAAGCCACTGGGGTAGATTTGGATTCTGGTATCTCAGTGTACTGTAGCACTAGCAGTGACAAGGAAAACAGTTTATTTCTAAGAAAGGAAGCCATATTTTATTTGTTTCAGTCAGATTCCAAGCTGAGTCCATGCCTCAAACACCTGGAGATACTTCATACTCCATTCTAAGACAACATCTATTTTTCTTCCCATACAAATGTTGTCACAATGTTGACCCCACCTTGCTTGTGCTGTAAGTTATTAATACTTTGATGATATTGTATAGATCTCATTCAGAGGTTGCCTTCTTACACTTCTTTTCCACATTTGCAGAGTACATGGTAGTCACCAAACTTGCCTTATCACTGCATATAGGAGAGAGGTTGATTTTGGCCAACAATTGTCCACATTGCTTTAAGACTAGTTAAAAAAGAAGGAAAGAACTGAAAAGAAGGAAACACTTGACTTTGTTTGTTTTGTTGTTGTTTTCCCCATTTTGGTCATCTCTAAGCTTCTCCTTCTTGGATCAGAGAGATGCCTAAACATACTTACAATTATTCATCCACCCAACCTGTACACGCTCTGTTAATAAATACATTTATCTATTCATTCCATGAAGTTCAGATTTTTAACCTTTTTTTTTCCCCGCAGTCCTGCTCTGCTTCCCTGTATATGGCAATCACTCAGCTGATTTGATTGCTACTCATCTTGTGAAGGCACTGAGCCAGAAGAGGAAGCATTTAGCTCCTCCGTGCTGAACATACAACTCCTGAGCAAGTGAAAGGGCCATGAACGACCTTCTGACTCAGCCGCCAGCCTACTTGACAAATGACTGAGCCAGAACTTTCACAGAAATCGTAAGGTGGAAAGAACTGAGCTCTACCTTGTTTCTAGCGTACCTCCTGTACCTCAGTAGATAGAACTAGAGGCTGTGCCATCCCCAGACATCCTTTCATTAACTTACCCTATGCTAAAATTGCCTCTGTTTGCACAGGTTGCCTCATGGTTTTGGATGGAAACATCCCTTCTCATATTCTCCTTCCATAAGTTGGCTTGTGACCTTGTATTTTGCCCTTCTGTAAAGTGAATGTCTTCTGACCAAAATTTATCCTCATTGCAGCATGGCTTTTGTATACCACCGTAAGTCCTCTTCTCAACCACCTCAGAGGCCAAACATGCTAAGCTCTCTGAGCCTTTCCCTTCCATGCCTGCCCCAGTTAATCTTCTGTGGTCTCTTTCCAAAACGTGAGTATCCTATTTTAACTCTGTTCAGCTCCTTGCGCAGTTTCCAAACGGCAGCTAACCAAGGCGTCAGATAATTAAATCATTCTCACTTGTCTGTTTTTAATAAATTCCCTTGGTCAAACATCCAAAGCCCTTATTTGCTCTTGCAGCTGCTAGATCTGCATGCATAACTTAATATTTGCTGCTATTCCTAGGGCTGAACTCTCTCACTTACTTCAGTCTCTATTCTAGTAAGTCACTGTCTGTTTGTTACCAGAGAAAAATCTTCATCTTGTCACTAAGCCAAAGGATCAGGACATTCCCAGAAGACCTCAGAGACAAATCTTTAAGCAAACTATTTAACCGAATGACACTCTTAGTTATATGATTTAGTTTTAGGTAGTCCTGTGAGGAGCAGGGAGTTAGTCTTGATGATCCTTATGGGTCCCTTACAACTTGAGATATTCTATGATTCTATAAATCTATTTAAAAATTTTCCACTGAAAGGTTTTATTGATATTGAAAAAAGCTGGTCAACTGAAATAAGAATACTGGGCAGTAATGACCAGTTTAGATGAGAATGGGAAAGGATTCCCAGCCCACACAGGAAAAAATCTGGAAATAACCCCCAAAATTCTGGTGTGTCTATGAATTTTCATTAAAAAATAAACAGTATCTTGGTTTTGTATTAATAAAGAATCACAAGTTTTGAAGTCTTATGTAACAGAAAACCATTTTAACCTGTTTTAATATTTGGAGGTTTGGAGTCTCTAGGAAACTGTTATTTGCCGAGCCCAAGGACAAAGGATAAAAAGCAGCAGCAGCAGCAGCAGATGGAGCGTCCCTTCCCCTCAGGAGGAACCCATAATCATGCTTCTCCAGGAGGATGCTGGAATGAGGTTTGATAGTGCTCAAGCCCCATTCAAGGCCCAGATCCCCTCCCACTAGGCACAAGGCCTACAAATCCTGTTCTCCATGTCTGCAGTGGAATTGCATCATAGTGATGTCATTTTGTGCTCAGATTCCGCCTTTGCCATATATGCTATTTAAAATAGGACATTATAGATTCTGGTGAATTTAATTCTTTTGATACCATCAATAATCCACAGAGCATTTTTTCTTTTCTACCAATAAAAATAACAAATCAATTATTTTGTTTTCTACCGTGCTGGCAAGTGGAAGACTAAAAATGTACAACTTCTACTTTTGCAAGAGGGGCTAGTACCTCAGCATGGAAGAATGCTGCATCTCAGGATATCTATTACCTTCTAAATCCCCATCAAATTTGTGAAGGCAGTCCTTTTTGTCTGACATTGTTGATGAACTTATTGGTGTTGACAAAAGGCACCTGGATTTACCTGGCCAGCTCAGTTTAATCACAGCCTTGCACTGTAGACCTGCCAGGAAAAAAAGACTTTCCTACTCTGTCATGCACTCTACTTTTCTGCCATGTAAATGAGACATGACCTTGGTTGAGAAGTGATGAGAAATACTTTCTGTATAAATGTAGCATCCACAAATGGGGTCTTACTCTATGCAGCAAGACGAGGGAAGATTAAATTTTAAAGCCTAGATTGCATTTTTTTTCCAAGACAGTCGGCTTGGAGACACTTCAAGGCATGTACAAGATGTCGTTGACAGATAAACACCACTTGTCAGCTTTACCTTCTGCCTTACAATGACCCAAAGGGTGACATTACTGTGTAAGCAACACATGCCCCATGGTGTCCTATAGCAGTCGGAGTGTTTCCTTTCTGACAGTAAATTCCAGCGCACTGAGGCACTCGGCAGCAAAGTCAAGAGCTAGTCCCTAGGTCAGGGCAGCAGGTAAAACAGCAGGAGGAGGAAGGAGAGCAACTTCTTTCTGTTGATGGCTTGGCTGGGTCAGTCAGAAAAAAATTAAGACAAGGGTTGCTAAGAAGGGAAAAGTAATGGGAATTTTGCCACTGACTTCAAGTGAGCCAGAGCTTGTTTTGCTCTGTTTTTAAGAGGAAACTTGAAAGAGAACCCTGCAGCCAGGAGAGGAAAGAGACACTGCAGCCCAGATATTTGTTCTTACTTCCACAGGTGAAACTGGGAGCAGCTCCTCACCTGAGCTATGCCTAGGTAAGCAAGACCCGTGCTGGGTTTACATGCTCCATCGTACTGAAAACTGCCTAACTGTGAATGCCTGAGGCAGTGTAACGAACAGAAATTTCTCCAGCCCTGACTTGATCTGTTCATTAAGCATGTCAAATTTACCTCAGCGGCTTACAAAGAGCACATGATTTGCCCCAGCAGATTATGGTGTATCATGCTGGTATGGCGTCTTCAGCACTGGCCAATGAGGCTTGGGATGAGGAAAACGCCCCTTCATCATTATAAACCTAGACTTTAATCTCGGGTTCTCTCTCAGAATTGCAGTTTTTGTGTTTTCTAATTTGAATATAGCATTTCACCATTGAACTTGGTGCATTAAATTTAAATTATTTTCAGTGCATTTGATTCATCTTATTAGAATTCTGCAGAGTTTAAAAAACATGCCTGTAGAAATTTTGCCCTGGAAATTCCTGAAATCCATCACTATCCTTACATTAGCACAAATTTTCCCAAATTATTTTTTCCAAGTCTGCTTCCCTACTGGTTACAATTAGCATGTTCCGGTGTCAAAATTCTGCAGGTACCTCTTGAACCCAAGGATGCACACCCTGTATTACAGGAAGTCCTTGCACAGGGGATTCCAAGTAACCTTGATTAATGTTTCTGAGACAGTTTTAGAATTATGGCAATGGCAGAGGTAAAGTTTGTAATTAGTGCTTATTCAATACCAGTCTTCTATGTTAAAATTTTCATAAGCCCCCAAACTAAAATATTAGAAATATATTGATATTAAAAAACTTTACTTGGTCTCTTTTTGAATTTTAAATATTGCAGTCTTGCAAACTTTAATACTTCATAGAGGTAGATAAATATTTCAACAATTCAGAATGAATGATGTAAATCAAAGTATGATAATTCATCAGCATTCAAAGAAAAGCACCCAAGTCCCAACCATGGAGGGGCTGAAAAAAACGCTTCGAAATTCACTCTAACTATTAGACTGGAAATGTTGTCAAAGTGGCTGTTTGCATTCAGATTGCCACCATCTAAGGACACCTGCACTATATAATGATAACTCTATAAAGTGACATCTATAAAGGTATTTAACAGAAACACATTTGACTCCTGGCTGTCCAAAGGAGTTCATACACATCATCATAAGCAGCTTCCTTAACTGGGGCATACCTCCGTCCTCTCTTTGTAAAGTGAGGATGATAACACTTTCTTTTACCCTGTAGCTATCATCATACCTTCTTTGTTTCCTTGGAGAGCCTCTGGAGCGTGCATTTGTACCTGTTTGCACAGCGGGACCTTCATCGCAGTTGCTACTATGATATAGTATTACTATTTACTGTGCCTAAATATACTGCTGCATATAATAGATGGAATAAAAGGTATCAACTTCAGGGGCTGGTATTCTATTTCATCTATTAAATCACTTGTTCTTAGCATAACTGCAGTGTAATTATAACAGTATAATACACTGGGCTAATTTGTTTAGCATATTAACGGCATAGTTCCCTGATACAGGTAATCCAGTGCAGCTGCAGACTGCTGCTAGCAGGATGGGCGCGTTCTCCCCTCCTTTCTCTCATCCTCCTCCCTCAACCAGAAGGTCTTGTTCCCTTCCTTGCGTAGGACCCAGTGACTGTGCAGGAGGAGTCAATTCACCTTACTGATCTGAGTGAATCCAACTCTTTTGGAGCAGGGAGGTACTTTATTTCTGCTTGCTTAGCTAGCCGAAGCGATACTCTCTAGCAGCCCTGTGATCGCTAGATATGAGGCAACGGGAGCGCACAGCCGCAGGCAGGGGAGTGGGACTGTCCCTCTTAGCTGCAACCTACACACACATAGTGTTAGGTTTAACGGGAAATTATACCCTCGTTGTGTCAGAGGTCCACAGTTTATAAACATCCGCTTCCTATTCTGGAAGATAATTGAGATACGTGTGAAGTACTGCATACTGATCTCTTAATTCCAAAAATGTCTGCTGTGTGGAGATAGATTTTCTTTCCTTTATCTAAATCTTTTTTCCTTTGTATTGGATGAAAAAAAGTTCCTTTCAACCTTCCAAGAACCATGGGGGGCGGGGGGGGGGGTCCCACTGATTCACCGGGGAGACTGAACATGGGCTGCAGGGGACATAACTGAAAAGGCAGCACCATCCACTGGGAGCAGAAAGGGAACCTGCAATAATTAGCTGTGAACCACCGCTTTGGTGGAGGCCTTCACCTGCTCACTGAGAAACAAGGGTTATTCAATTTCGTCATTTGCTCTGTGAGCCTGACCAGCTCTCATAACACTGTGGTTCCCCTTGAATGCGACAGGTGCTGAAGGTTTACCTTCTTCCTATGTACATCATGTAATGAAAGGAATAGCGTACACCCTTTCTCCACTAACAAATGTCATCTTTTATGTAACATACTTAATGTAACTGTATGACAGTTATTATGGGGATGGAGAGAACAATGTACTCCTCA
>NW_010538154.1:0-1049 GCF_000687285.1 Phaethon lepturus | reverse complement strand
GTGGCCACGCTGGAGGCCATCCCTGGGTGGGCGCTGGCAGCAGCACCGGGGGTGTCAGCAGCCCGGGACAGCCCCACCGCCTGTCTCCATGTCCCCCTCACAGGGCTCATGTCCTCGCTGGGGTCCCCATGTCCCCCCTGCGGTCCCCATGTCCCTCATCCTCCCCAGGGTCCCCAGGTCCTCCCCAGGTCCCCATATTGTTCCCAGAGTCCCCATCCTCCCTGCTGTCCCCATGTGCCCTCAGGAGTCCCCATCATTCTAAGGTTCCCAGGACCTCCCCAGGTCCTCCTTGGACTCCCCATGTACCCCTTGTGTGGCTGTGTAGACTGAGTACAACCTGTGATTGGGTTAATGCCTCGATGACGGTGACGCTGTTCAGTTTAGGTCTGATACTTTGTGTGCTTTCCTAATCACCGACCTCCAGAGGAGGGATGGGTAAGGGGGTCTTCAGGGACACATCTTGTTACAAGGAAGGTATCAAGGGTAGAAGAAGGTCATCGGTATGAAGTCAGCAAAGTCCACAGTCACCGGGATGAAGGTAAAGGCGGCCGGGGGAGATCGCGACCACCGATTCAGTTGAGGGTCTACGCAAAGTGCCTCCCCACCCCTGCCAAGAGCACGCGTGCTGATTTAGCAAGCAAAGCTGATTTAAATATAACAAACCAATAGCAAGCGATAAGGTAATAACTAACCAGTAAATGTCAATTTGGGCGTGATTTCCATTGTTTTTGCTAATCATGTAACAGGAGAAACACGTTGTAATTCCCTCGTGTGGTGTGCCAGCTTTGTGGAATTACCGCCTAGCACCCATCTTTGCGCAAACCCGGAATAAAATAAACAAGTATCTCGGCTCTGCGTGTGTGTCAGATTGGCCTATTGCACATCGGGTGCCAGACCCCACTTGTGGGACAACGCTCGGGGTCCCCGTGTCCCCACCCACCCCGGGGAGACAGAAATGGGCAGGGGGGGCTCGGGCCTGTGTGACCCCAGGCGCTGAGCTACCCACCCCGGGACAGGAAGCTGGTTCCTTACTGCCCGCTGTCCCCCTC
>NW_010538153.1:4734-21587 GCF_000687285.1 Phaethon lepturus | reverse complement strand
TTTCCAACGCAGTGATTCTGTGATTCTGTGATCTCAAAACATGGACCACCATTTTGAACTTTGTTTTCATATAGAAAGAAAACCTTTCAAACCCACTGAAATTACTTTTGAAAATGCAGCTTGGTTATGATAGCAACTGGAAAACTCTTAAACTATCAAAGTTGTGTATTTTTTTTTTTCTGTGATAAGAAATGCATAGAGGTACCTTGGGTGTACTTTGAGGTTGATTTGAGTAAAGGCTAACAAAGGCATTCCTTTCTCCTCTGGTAAGGAAACAAACTATGTCTATCTGTTACAGAAGTAACACAGCATTGACCTGTGATTTTGACTGCTTCTTTCAGCAGCTGAGTCTTTTTCCCTGTTGCTAGAGTTGTTTCTTGTCTCCTTTACCACATATCAATGACAATAACTTCCTGCACTCTAACACGTTGTCAAATTGTCTAATGCTTTTTTGAGAGGCTGCCCAGTAGGGATAACTGTTTTGAACATCTTAGATCCTACAATTCTCTGAGTCACTCTCAAAATACTACTGGAGTTGATAACCATGTATTGTTCTAAATAAAGACATTGGAATAGCATACAATCTGAAATATATGTGAGTGAACAAAAGAAGAGAAGGTGAAATTCTCCAGATATTCATACTGCACAGGCTGTGTTAGATTACAGGTATGTTGTGAATTACAATATTTACATGGGTATTACACTAAATTTAATGTTAAGCCTTCATATTTTAAGTGTTTGTTTCTGCCATGCAGAAAACCAGTAAAGAGACATATGAAAACACTTTCATTTTATTTAAAAGTGTCATCTTCCTCTTGCTGTGTATATGGCAATAAACCAGAACTTATTCTGGTGGCATTATCAGCCATAAGCATTTCAAATTGACACATTTCCTAGTACGCTCGGCATTATAATGAACTTTAACATAGTGCACATTGATATTCAACCACTACAAAAATACTTTCATTACAGGACATTTTGGTGTGCCTTCAGTCATATAGAAATCTAACAAAGAACAATCTACAGACTTGTTTTATTTTGAAATGTCAGCTTCTATTCATAAACATCAATAAAAGGTATTTGTCCTAAAAGCATTTGGAGGCAAAAAAAAGAAACAAAACATCTTGTACTTCATGATGTTATCATCAAGAAATGATCACTTAAAGATCACACAGAAAACACTATATACTGTAGGTTTGTCCTTTATTTTAAGAGATCCTTAGTGTATTTTTATCCCAACCTTTGTTGTTTCTCAAGAATCATAGAAATTTTTCACATCTAAAATATGTATTGCATTATTTAGGCTAATTGATATAGCAAGGCTCCAGGCAGACTGCACAGTCTTGGTCTTCTTTCTCCTTATCTGATAAAGAGTTTTGTTTCATCTTTCACGGTGGCATGGTAAGTTCTGTTTTCATAAACTTTATGGTGGAAGAACAGTTTTGAAACAAAACCAAGATTTCTTTGTTCAATCTGAATGTTGGGTTTTATTCTAAAGCCAGATGTCTTGAACTGGTGTTCAAGCTGAGCTGTGTAGGGAGTTTATGCTCTAACCACAAGACTTTTTGAAACAATGGGCTGATGACTATGTCTAAATTTCACACTTACTGAAGTAATAACTACTGTTAAATTGAAAGGCATATTTTGGTTTTTATTTATCAGTTCATGTTAAGATGCATGAGCAAGACAGACAGACACGTAAAAACAGATGAGAAGGCTGAGGTACTCAGCGACATCTTTGATGCAGCCTGCGCTGGCAATTTTTCTTCCCACACCTCTTGAGGGGATGGATTGCAAGTCAGGGGCTGGAGGAGCAAATTCCCTCCCACTATAGTAGAAGATCAGGTTTGAGACCACCTGAGGAACCTGAACATGCAAAAGTCTATGGGACCTGATGACATAAATCCCAGAGTCCTGAGGGAATTGGCTGATGTAGTTGCGAGGCCACTTTCCATGATATTTGAAAAGTCCTGGCAGTCTGATGAAGTCACTGGAGACTGGAAAAAGGGAACATTGCACTCATATTTAAAAAAGGCAGCAAGGAGGACCCTGGGAACTACCGACCCATTAGCCTCACCTCTGTGCCTTGGAAGATCATGGAACAGATCCTCCTAGAAGCTATGCTAAGGCACATGGAGGACAGGGAGATGATTTGAGACAGCCAGCATGGCTTCACCAAGGCCAAGTCCTGCCTGAGCAGACTAGTGGCCTTCTGTGATGGAATGACTATATTAGTGGAAAAGGGAAGAGCTACAGATGTTATATATGTTCAGACTATATATGAGGAAGATATTTTTCACAATGAGGGTGGTGAAACACTGGCACAGGTTGCCCAGAGAGGTGGTAGATGCCCCATCCCTGGAACCATTCCAGGTCAGGTTGGCTGGGGCTCTGAGCAACTTGACCTAGTTGCAGATGTCCCTGCTCATTGCATGGGGGTTGGACTAGAAAATGTTGAAATGTCCATTCCAACCCAAACTATTCTATGATACTATGCTCTAAAATGAGATTGAAGTTTAAGCATGAGTAGGTAAGAGTAACCATTTTACATTGCTGACTTCTTGAGAACATTAGCAGCAGATAAGTACAATCAAATTCCCTAAAATAGAATGGTTTTACCTTTAAAAAAAATTTTTATTACCACTTACAAACAAACACTGAT
Source organism: Phaethon lepturus (assembly GCF_000687285.1). Classification (NCBI taxonomy): domain Eukaryota; kingdom Metazoa; phylum Chordata; class Aves; order Phaethontiformes; family Phaethontidae; genus Phaethon; species Phaethon lepturus. The sequence goes on along the minus strand of NW_010538153.1, from coordinate 18,925 downwards.
TTCACAGGCATCTAGAGGCTTAGGTCAAGAATATAGATCATGAAGTTATTGTACTAGCATAGTATACAGTGCTGAACAAGATGATGTTAACCAGAAGACTGTCCTGTAATGAATCTGTGTAAAGAACTAGGTTCCTGTGGAGGGAATGGGCATGAAAATAAGAACTAGGACAGTAGTTCAGCTAGGCCAGAAAGAACTGTGCTGGGAGTAGGGATGGGGAGGACCGAAACAAAGAGGAATGGGCTCATCACTATGTTGTCTTCTCTAAATCTTTATTCTTCTACTGTCAACAGTTTGTTTCAAAGCATCTCCTTTTCTCATGCTGCTGCTTCAAAGGATGATGCTAACCAGCTACTGCTGTCACCTGTTTCTGTAGTTCAGAAACCACAAATCCCTGCAATAGGTCAGAAGCAGGGAGAATTTTTAGCTATATAAAGAATGACTCATAGAGGCCTAACCCTTGCAGCATCTAGATGTATAAATAGAACAAGAAATAGAACCCCTGACTCCCAGTGGGCTGTCTTCGCTACAGACACACATACTTTTTCTTGCTTGTCTAGCCCCAGTGATTTTGTAAATGCTTATCTCTGAGACATAGAGTAGAACATACTATGATCAGTTCATGATGAAGATATTCTGTTGGCTTGGGAGACATACAAGTTTGAAATCCCAGAAGACAAAGAAGGCCAAGAGCTGAAGTCTGCCTGGATGGCAAGCTCTTTTATGAACAATGGACAGCACTATTGTCATTATCGCTATTTTCACCACAAAGGATTCGGTCCTGCTCAAGTCCATCCAAGGATATTAATCTTTCTCTGCCTGAAGTCCATAATGTAGAGGAACCTCAACAGACTGTCTGCTGCTGGCAAAAAGAAAACTGGAAGTTAAGCCAGACCACCATATTAAGCCTCTTTTGTTGGTGAGTTTGTTTTTTTTAATTAACTTTTATGATCATGGAATTTTTAGCATTCATTTTCTGAGATGCTTAGTTCTCTGTCCATTGTGGGGGAAGTCCAGGTTATGAACACTGAGTCTAGATTCCTGTGTGAAGTCCTTGCTGGGTTCATTAGACTGAGGTGTTGCAGTGCCTTACTTAGTGCTAAACACCCAGCAAAGCACGTAAAGAGGTCACTTTTGAAACATATTAGAATTAAACAAATTTGCATGCTAAAAAGAGCTACAGAAATCTGCCACAATTATGTTTAACTTCAGAAAGAAATACTACATATATAAATAAAAAAGTTACAATGAAAAGTTACAATGAAAGTCAGAAAGAAACTGAAGAGGGTTAATAAGTTTAAATTCTCTCAGACAGGCAGTATGGAAAATTAAAAACCATACGTGAGGCAAAGTCTATATAGAATACCTATCTAAAAGGCTAAAAAGAGCTAGTAAATAGCCAAGCATAAGGGACTGTTATAAATAAATTTAACAAGAAATCCTTCAAAAGATAAAGGTTGGGTCCAACTGGAGGAGAAAAACGGATACATGGTGGTGAGTTGAACATCAAAGGTTTGAAAAAATGTTTAAGAGTGACTTACTAACAACATCAAAACTTTGAACAGAGTTTTTTTAAGCATAGTGAAGTCAGAAAGACTGCCAAAGGATTGATGAGGGTCTAAATATGATGCGAGTGCTAAAGAAACACTTAAGGAAGAAATGACGATAGTAGAACAGCTAAAAATGTATTGTATTTCTGTTCTCCTAATGCACCTCCATAATGGTTTTCTTTTTTATATGAAGGAACAGTCTAAGGAACTATCTCAAATTGAAGTGTCAGTAAATGGCTATTAAGATAAACTAATAAAGAGATTAATAATAAATTGACATGAAGAGATTATATTCAGCCAGGTACTCTAAAGGTAATCAAATATGAAATTACCAACTACCAGCTAAAATCAGAAGGATGGAAAGGATCAAAGAGGACAGCAGCTTTAAAATAGTCCAGGAGAGAACTAGAAAATGAACTGGTAAATCTGAATTAACTTCAGGCAAACTGTAAAGATTGGAACTGACAGGAGGAAAAGAAAAGAAAGACAGAAATGGGAAAGGAGGAAGAATCAATGCAGAAAGCAGTCTTTCCATCCAAAATCAATATAGTACTGTAAAAAACTCAATGGCTACTTTGGGAATGTTCCCAGACAGTGGAACTTGATTCTATTTATCAATAAACTGTTAGAATACTCTACGGCAGGCTTTTGACTCATGTGAACTACCACTGCCCTGCTTACAATTTAGGAGTCAACACAGTCCAGACGTCATACTTGACATGCAGCTACCTGTTTTGGAAATTATGAAACACAGACTGGGCCCTGCTAATGAGTTCAAATGAAAGAGAACAGTTGTAGGCACATTAAATGTGTTGGAATTAATACATCCTTAGAGTCTGAGGATAATGAAGATCCAATCACTGGAATGTACATGCATTTCCAGGGATTTAATAAGATCTGCCATCAAAGATCCCTAAAGAAATGGTGCCATCTTAGGGGAATCCAAAAATGAAAATCTGTACATGGAGGTAGTAGAAAAGATGGGAGAAGAGAACTGCTCCTAGCATTTCGTCATACCTGATGAAAGAATTTAATTTCACTGTAACTGATGTAAGAAATATTTGATGTTGTTTGGGATAGTTTAATGGGAAAAAAAAAATTCGTAGTCTCTGAGAACATCCAAGAAGACAGGAAAACTGTTTGCTGTTTCTCAAAATCATGGAATCGTACACTTTTCATACAAACGTATAATTAACTAATATGTTGTTTCTCTGTATGTGCATGTGGAGATCAAACTATTACCTTACCATCTACTCACAGAAATGCAAAGTGATTTTAAAAGTTGCTGAAAGGAATTTCTGAGGACACTTTCATGACAGAATCCTACCATAGCATGTTCTATTACCTTGGTTAAACTAAACCTATGGAACAAACTGCAACTAATCCTTGTCTGCCATACCCCAAAAATATCAGTGACACACTGATTTTGGTCAACAGAAATGAAGAGTAGGAGCAGGCTGCCCAGGGAAGTAGTTGAGTCACTATCCCTGGAGGTATTTAAAAGATGTGTAGATGTGGTGCTTAGGGATATGGTTTAGTGATGGACTTGGCATTGTTAGGTTTATGGTTGGACCTGGTGATCTTAAAGGTCTTTTCCTACCTAAATGATTCTATGATTCAATGATTCTATGATTCTATGATTCTATAATATGTTTTCTGTCACGATAGTAAGAGTCATACGAAATATGCCTAGTTTCTTTTCAAAAGTTACCAACATATCTTGTACTGACTGAATTAAAATGACAAACACTATATAATTGTTTATTTTGCTGCTTTTTAAAATAAGAGAACTGACATCTGACCGATAGAACTAGTTACATTCCCTTACTTTCTTGATCTATCAGCCACTTTTTGTGTAGGTACTTAAAAATATTTTAATCTCTTTTATAATTTCTGTCACTCTTCAGATGATTACTGAAGTGTCACAAACAGTCGGTGCTGGATGTTAACGACCCCAGGATGGAAAAAAAAAATCATTTGCAACACTTACAGAAGTTGCATTTTGTTTTTCTATTTCCTTTTATCACTTTTCTGAATGCAAGGGCAATTTCTTTTACTTCCTAGTGTTTTCATCTTACTGCAACAATGACTTTCTTGCTTCACTACTACATGTTTAACTGAGCATGGTGAATCTGTAATCCAATTAAATAATGAGTGTTGATCTCAGAAACATTTCATTAGCAGTAGACCTTGAATTATTTTTTCTAATTAGTTGATGGTGCACTCTTCCTCCAGCACATTACCTTCACTTCATCCTCCTGGAAGCAGCTTCTGACTTCTTTTATCCAGTATGCCACTGAAGTAAAGGAAGAGTGGTTTCCAAAAATCATAGGCAGAAGTGAGAAAAACGGAAATGATAATGACTAAATGATAATATCTCTCAGCTATGAAAGTCAATGCAAGACTTGTCAAAGGGCACGTTTCACACCGTTACCCTTTTCTCACCATATCCATTTGTCACATGTTCCTCAAGAATTAGCCTTAAAGCTTTCAGATATTAACAATTCAACTTAGTCTTTAACAATATGCAATGAAATTGCCTGAAACTATTTCATAGCGAAGAAACTTTGAGTCGATATCCTCTCTGCTAATAACTTGTGCCATCTGAAGACATTGCATAAAGAGCATATTTGGCCCATTCTGGTTTTCTTCTCCTGGAGATGACACCTATAATTTTACTAGAATTCTGTGAGTCAAACTAAGGCACCTACAAACTGCCTTGTAACAACGGCTCTTACAGGAAGAATAGGAGCGTATTTTCCAGTGATAAAAAGTGACAGACCAATTACAGGGAGCCTTAACTGTTATAGGTAAATTACACACAACAGATTTTATTAGTTCTAAACTAATGATTGTTATCACCCTGTCTTTTTATTATCTCATGTCTGCTAAATTAGCATTCTTTAGTTGATTAATATCTCCCAACTTTCATAGACAACTATAATATAAAACATAACAGCAGGAACAGCAACTGTACTATAAATGCAAATCTAGTACTAATACAAGATGCTAAATTTATTACTTATACAATATTTTAGTTTTAAAAAGAGAGAATCAGAGAATCCCTCAATGGTATAACAAATTACTAGAGCAAATGTTATTTTATTGCTGATACAATAAATTAAGCTTAGAAAGTATTTCATAAGTCACTAGTCCAACCTCTGTCAATGAAAGATTGTTCTCTATAGGGAATTGTGGTTTTTTTCCTGTTGACTTTAAATGACTTAATTTCTTGAAAGATTTCCTTAATTCCCACAGAAAGAGTTCCAAAACATAGATGTATGATGAAACAGCAAGGTAAACCTCATTCCCTAATCAAGAGTAGTTCAACCTGAAATAAGAAAATGTTCATTCTACATTAAGGCTTCATTTGGTCCAAAAAGTGCACTGCAAAGTACCTAAATAGCAGGATCACAGAATCAAAAAATAGTTGAGGTTGGAAGAGGCCTCTCAACACCATGGAGTCCAACTCCCTTGCTCAGAGCAGGATCAGCTAGAGCAGGTTGCCCAGGTCGGTGTCCTCTCAGGTTTTGAATACCTTGAGATATGCAAACTCCCCAAACTATCTAGGAAACCTCTTCTAGTGTTTGACTGGTTATTCTTATGTTCATATGAACTTTTCTGTTTTTTCAATTTGTGTCCATTGCCTCTTGTTCTGTCAGTGAGCATAACTGAGAAGAATCTGGCTACCACTTCTTCATTCACTCCTATCAGATATTTATAAACATTGCTAAGATCTGCACTCCTCTGCAAGGCCCCTGAACCTTCTCTTCTCCAGACTGAACTCCCCCAGCTCTCTCAGACTCTCCTTGTATAAAAGGTGCTCCAGTCCCTTAATCATCTTTGTGGTCCTGCACTAAACTCTCTCAAGTATGTCCACGACTCTGGACATGCTCATTAGTGCTGAGCAGAGAAGAAGAATCACCTCACTCAATCTGCTGTCAATGCTTTTCCTATTGCTGCCAAGGTGATGTTGCCCTTTGCTGTCATGTACAATTCTGGTTCATGGTCAAATTGGACCATGGTCACCAGGACCACTAGATTATTTTTGCAAAGCTGTTTTGCAGATGGTCAGCCTCCATGGATTTATTCCTCTCCAGTTACAGGACTACGCATTTCCTTGTATTCAACTTCATGAGGTTCCTCTTGGCCCATTTCTTCAGCCTATTGAGGTTCTTCTGAAGGGCAGTGCAACCCATTGGTCTTTCAGCCATCTGCAAACTTGATGAAGGTGAATAAAAAGGTGTATTTTCAAATATGAGGAACACTTAGTGATTTGCAAGGGCCTGCTGAAAGTTTGTACTCCTTTTGATTTTAGTCTTAATGACGTAGGCATGATTTGAGCAAATCTGTTCCTGCATGCTTAGAACCTTGGATAACTCCAATCCAAATGATCCACTGCTTACCAAATATCAGGACATAACTTCAGAATCCTGCTGATAAAACTTTTTTTGCTTAAAGAAATTTCTCTCTCACGTCCTAAAAGTAGGATACTGTTTCCTGGACAAATATTCATCTCCCATTTTCAGATGTCCAGTTGTCCACCATGTTCTCATAGGTCTGGCAGATATGGTACACAATATCAGCTAGAAGAGATTGGCACACTTTTAGAAAGGCAAACAGAAATCAACTGGGACAGTCTAGTGTATCTAAATTGGTACTAAATAGAAATACACAGGCAATTAAATCCTTTTTCAGGCATCTAAAGTATCTCAGACTCCATGATAGGTTAGCTGGTATTTTCTCATATCAGTCTTAGGCTCCTAAGCTCTCTTCAACTGATTTGATGTATGCTGGTCCTGTATTTTGCAATGGAATTTAAAGCCCCTAAGTTTCCTGTAGAAAAGGTAAAATATATTTAGGAATCTCAACATGGTGTTTTATGAAACACTTCAAGGAATATAACCTTCAGCTTGGAAAAAGGGCTCTGAGTTCTAATCTGCAAATGACTTTAGGTAAGATGGAGTAGACAGAAACTAGTTGAGTTCCTCAGTTATTGGGTTATATAGGCATGTTCCCTTTTGTTATTTGTCTCTTACTCAATGAGTCCCAAGTTCTGTTCTGGGAACCTGCTGTAAGAGGAAAGTGATAAAATAGGTAAATATTGAGTGCTCTGAATGAAATTTGTTTATATGGTTGTACACAAGACTTTATTCTAGGAACTTAAACACATAAACTGAACTCCTCTTATGGTAAGAAGGGCATTAAAGCCAAGTCTACCTCACTTTCTGGATAAGTATGTAACTACAAATGCAAGGACTAGTGTTTTCTGAAGGTGAGTGAGAGCGCTTTTCTTTATGTAGTAGGTTGCTCTTGGCTGGCCACCAGCTGCCCACCAAGCCACGTTATCACTCCTCCTCCATCAACAGAACAGAGGAAGAAAACACAATGGTAAGTTTGTGGGTTGCGATACCAATTATCGTCAAGGGCAAAAGAGATGGGCAAAACAAACTTGACCTGGGAAAGTGAATTTAATTTGTTGTCAATAAATTGTAAACAGTGTAGGATAGTGAGAAATAAGAACAAAACTAAAAACACCTTCCCCCCACCTCTGCCTTCTTCCTGGGCTCAACTTCATTTCTAACTCTTTTATGTCCTTCCCCTGAGCAGTGCAGGGGATGAGGAACGGGGGTTGCAGTCAATTTATAACACTTCATCTCTTCTGCTCCTTCCTCCTTATGTTTTTCCCTTGCTCCAGCATGAGGTGTCTACAAAGGGATACAGTCCTTCATGAACTGCTCCAACATTGGTCCTTCTTCAAGAACTGCTTGGTTTTTTCAATGGGGTACAGTCCTTCAGGAACAGACTGCTCCAGCATGGGTCCCCTGCAGGCCACATGTCTTGCCGGAAAACCTGCTCCAGTGTAGACTCCTCTCCACGGGCCACAATTCCTCCCAGGAGTCTGCTCTGACAGGCTCTCCATAAGGACACAGCCTCCACTGGGCGCATCTACCTGCTCCAGTGTGGGGTCCTCCATGGGCTGCAGGGTGGATACCTGCTCCGCTGTGGACCTCCATGGGCTAAAGACCTTGGTCTTCACCACAGGTTGCAGGGGAATCTCTGCTCTGGTGCCTGGAGCACCTCCTGCCCCTCCTTCTTCACTGACCTGGGTGTCTGCAGGGCTGTTTCTCTCACATCTTCTCACTCCTCTCTCGCAGCTGCTGTGCAACATATTTTACCTTTTCTTAAATGTGTTATCACAGACACACTACCAACGTCACTGATGGGCTCAGCTTTGGCCAGCAGTGGGTCTGTCTTGGAGCCAGCTGGAACTGACTCTGTCTGACACAGGAGTGGGTAGCTTCTGGTGTCTTCTCACAGAAGCCACCCCTGCAACCTGTACTGCTACCAAAACCTTGTCATGTAAACCCAATACACTCTGTTTATTCAAGTCCCTATGTAGAATTGGGTGCCTGCTTGTATATTAAAGATCTTAAAACACTTTAGTTAAGGAAATAGTAATTTTCATAGTACGGGTCATAAATTTATCCTAACCAACACCTTCTTCTAATGCCCTTGTAGGAACAGAAATTCAGCTTTTGACATAATGTAAGCCACAAATGTATCTGATCTTAACAAAGTAATAGAATTTTGTTAGTACTAGCAAAGAAACAAATCAAGTGAGATGAGTCCCATGATACAAGCTGGACATTGTTCATAAATTAATACTTGCCTCTAGGGAAAATTATCTATTGATTGTCACAGGGAAACAGCCATATTTGAAGACAAATGAGCGCCTGCCTTCTAGTCTTACACAGGCTATCTCCTCTGCTCATACAGAGCCTATTCCTCCTCATACCTTACAGGCTGCAGGATGTGGTCTGTCATATTTATTACACACCTCAACAATAAAAATGTTTGTTATTAAGGCAAACCATAAAACAGCTGTCTAAAGCCTAGAAAACGAGCAAGCACATTTTATGGTACTACTTTGAACACATTGTCTGCAAATTAATCAAGCTGGAAAGCCATTTGAATACTGTTCATACTAAGTTTCTAAACCAGCAACATGAAAATGCATAATATTTTCATTTCAGTTGTAATAGCTTCAGTATAATTCTGTTAACCTTGCTGTATTTCAGGATAACTAAATTAGAAGTTAATTTACATAGATAATTAATTTGTTTATATTTGAATACCGGTCTTGTCACATTATATATTAATGAAATTGTAAGCCAGGGAGCAGCTTAAGAACTTTGCCTACTGTACACCTTTCTTTCTGAGAAAAATAATCACCTTATTAATATTGTGTATCAGGACCACATATATACTTAGGTTTGAAATTCAGCCCTGGTAGCCTCCAAACCTGGAGGGAAAACATGTTTGAGAAGTAACTATAAGCAAAGTGTAAGGACAATTGCAAATGCAAGTACAGCTGCAAGTGCGTCTAGTTAAAATGTCTGAAGTTTTAATGTGTTTTTTCTTACGTGATATATGTCTTCTAACCATACAGCTTAATGGAATATTTCTGAATTTTACTTGCATGAGATCAATTGAAGAAATAAATTTCTGTCCTTGAGTTCAAAGTGAATGGGATTTTAAATATGAATATGGGAGTAGAGGGACCAGCAGTATAAAACATTGGGAACAGAAGATCTTTTGCCCCAGAAAGGTACATGAAATCCTCAGGCTATTTACCAGTGTCTGGGCTCATAGATAAACAAGGCAGAATGGTGACCAGAACAGATCCAGCTAACACCATCTGTGCAGTTACTTTGTCAGTGATGTGATGATGACAAAGAAATTACATAGAAGTAAATTAAACAGAATTGGTCACTTCTTGGACATAGCCACTGCTTGTGAAAGTAGTCAAGTGTGATTAGTGAGGCCATCAAAGAGGCAATTAAATGAGCCAAATAGAGACTTGATTGGTCATTTACAATCAGGACACCTTCAATGATATTAAAACCCACCCAAATAAAAACCCTCATAAAATCAGAAGCCAAATTAGGCAACCAGAGAAGACATAAAGCAAGAGATTTGATTGAAGCAATTTGCCTTATGTATGGTGATGGAAGTATTAAATGTACTTGGACAGTTTACTTAATGGAAATTAGCTGAGGCAGAGGCGGAAGAGGAAGAATCAATGCTCATATTTACAGCCCTTTAGAGCTAAAAAGAGCACTGCTTCTGCTTTTGTCATATCTTGTGAGCTGAAGAATGCCTCTCAAACCTGTGTCAGAGGATCTCTATAACAATAAACACAAGTTTTGCTTTAGAGATTCCAAACAATATTGAAGCTACAATCTTCACTGATAAGCTGTATCAACATTAATTATCATAAATACTAGGAAATTTTGTCTTATTTAAAGTTGACTTTTCTAAAATCCCTTTCCAGCTACTGACTTTTTACTCCTTTCTCAATAATGTTAAAAGCCTTCTTCTTTCCATCTCAACTTTTGCTCCATATTTAAGCACTCACAGTCTTTGAGCCAGTCAACTTCTTCAACATTTTTTCTCATAAATTACTGTATTAACTTATTAAGCTATGAAGCCAAAGCCTTTCTTGCAGCTCTCTGGATCATTTTAGAACTACTTTGAATTTTTTCTGAGGATGTGTTGAGGAGTGGGTACCATAAGAGTACATGGGTATGCCACAAAAAGACTTACTGACATTATGGAGTAAGATAATTTCACTTCTGTAGGATTTTGTGGCAAATTTTACCAAGTATTGTACTAAGAGTACACAATGAGACAATAACCTAGAATAATCACTAAATCCTTCTGTGACTCATTTCTTTTCAAGGCTAAACATCCAGTTGTGTAAATATAGACTCTTCTATTTGCTCCCAGATACAACCTAACAGGGCACTTTTAAATAGAAAAGGAACAATTTCTTCAAGAGCTTTAAGAACTTTTGTAGCTGTGTTGCACGTTGTTGTTTATTAAACCTGCAATCTATTATCCATACATTTGACCATAATGATTTCAGTATAATTGTCTAGTTTATTTATAAAAAAAATTATTGAATGTAGTAGAGGGCCTTAACTGGAAGTACTTATGAATAGTTCCCTTGTAACACCTACAGCTTTAGATCCTTCAATAAGTAATTTTAAAGATATATTATTTATACCCTCCTAATTTCAAACACTGTAAGTTTAAATCAAGTGCCATTTCGTGCTAAGTCAGATACCCTAGAGATGCTGAAATATTCTACACTGCAATAGTAGCCTTTATTAACTGAACCTATATTGCTTAGAAAATGGACAGCATACATCTTGGATGATATTTAAACCATTTAAAGCTTCCAGAACTGGCACAGTAGGTGATAATTTTAGTCTCTAAATATTTTTTGGCAGAGCCTCAGATTAATCATAATATGAAATTCCTTGGACTTGACATCAGGCTATCTCCACTCTTTAGTTAATGATGTTTCCAATATTTTTTCAGTACTGGAGAAACTTACTAGTGCTCTAATCCTTTGAAATTATCAATTTTTTCAAGACTCATTAAAAGTAATAAAAATTATCTGAATAATTTCCAGACTAAAGCTTTTAGGACTTTTGAGAATACATTTTCTGGGCTCATTGTGTTTTAAAAATATTGTAATGTGGTTGTGTTCCCTCATACACTTTTTTTCAAGGTAAAATACTTTGAGGAAGACTTCTGTGGTCCAGGAAGGAAAAGTTCAATATTTTCTAAAGTACCATGTCTTAATTATTTGATACTTTATGATTTACAACTGGAAAAAAACCTTGAAAGATCCAATGGTGTTGATAATCAAACATAAATTAATGTGGAACAATATGGATTCTAGATGTGATTAACTTGGAGAAAAAACAAACAAACTAGGCTGTTACTGTCTCATAATGCAAAATCATCACAGAATGTTCTCATTGGTGGAGACCTGTGCTCCAAAATCCCATTTAATTAAAGAATATGTTTTCTTCTTATTCTGGAGCATTATGAACTATTGGTTTTGAGCTCTAGATTTTTTGGGTCCTTTTTCCAAAAGGCCCAAACTAAAGACTGTCTGTTGATATTATGTCTTGTTTGAATTCAAAGCCCTCTTCTGTCATGACACTTACCATAAGAAAAAGCAGGACAAGAGAGGGAAGAAGGGAACCAGTGAGGCGATCAACTTCATGGATTTGTCTTTTCAAATTAGCTGTTGCCTTGAGCAGCGTAACCACATAGACTGCACTTCCAGCTCCCTGTTTGTTTGCTTCAAGCTCATGTGCATTTCTGACTCGTCTGCTTTCCAGAGGAAACAATGTACCGTAATGCAGTTGCTTTTCTCTTATGAGAGAAGATACAGTGGGAGACAGGAAGAAAAGATACAGGGATGTCACTTCAGGGTAGAGGCAAAAACAAAAACATAGTGCCCAGCTGCTGTAAGTATGTTCCTTGCTCTGTTAAATTCCTGTGTGAGCAAGCAATTCAAACCAGTTATTACACTTTAATGAATTGTATGAGCTGCAGTAGTCATCCACGCATGCTCCTATCTTATCCTACTTGTGAAGTAAAATGTGTAAGCTTAAGCTACCCTCATCATGTTTCAAAAGTTGTTAAAGGTTGAAGTCAAATTATGCACTGTAGTTTATTAGGCCATGAATATATGCATGATCAATGGATTGAGAACAATTCGGTCTTTGGATCATGTGACCATGCTTTTCAAAAAAATACCATTTTTAAACAGGAGAGACATTTCACTACTTCAGTAACATCTACTCTGTGAATACCTCCATACTGTATCTAACGTGAGGACTTCAGTTTTGCTGTGAATGAGAGGATGTTGTAGTCATTTGGCATCCTGTATATCTTTTGTTTGCAGTCTAAACTAAGGCTGCCAGAAATCCCTCTTGCCCTTAAGACAGAAAACATTTTGAGTCCTCTTAGGAAGAACCTGAGGGCACCTTCAAGGAATAACCTCCAGATTATTTTCTTTTCTCCTTACTTGATGTCACTGAAATGGCAAATAGAATAGCTGAAGGCTACATACAAATGTTGTTGCCTATGGATTTGCTACATTTCAAATTCCCATTACCACCCAGGAATACCAGCAGGTTTGCCCCAGAGCTAGCCTTTGGGGTGATTCAACAAGCAAACAAGGTAGATGGGCAGCTCCGCTGGCCTTGAGGCTACCCTGAGGGCTGCTCTACATAGTACCATAGACACAGCATCTGGGACTCTGCATGAGATCACTGAAACAGCCTGTACTTTCAGAGCTGATGCTTCAGGCTCTTGGCACACCACTTATGTCTTGCTAAACAGTCAGTTCACACTTTCAAAGTCTTCAGAAACTGTATACTGATAAGCCTGTTCAGCCATGAGCTACAATGATGTGAACATGTTGGGTGTAAGTGGGATATGATTGATGAGTATTTTAAAGAGGAAAAAAATAACTAATACAGTGACAGCATTTGGGAGACTTTGCCACAGGTTATAAAGCTGAATGAGAAAGTGTCTGATCCCCTTTTCCTGTACCAGTGCCATGTCTGCCTGGCGTTGTCTTTGGTTTTGACTTGTACTTTTCCTGCATTCTTCTACTTCTTAACCATTAAAAAATGATCTCACGTTTATTCAAGTCTTAAATACACAACTAATGTCTCAATATTTTTCTTTCATATATAACTTTAAGAATTATGGAAGTGAAAATAAAAATATAGTTTTGCCTCAGTAGATATCACTGTTTAACAGGATTTTCTCTAGTTGGTTTTATTTGCATGCAATATATGTAGAAGAAAAGCATGTAATGGATTTAATTGTTTTTTATTACTAGATACACTAGTTTATGGACTTATAAATACAACATCATTTGTTGGATAGTGCTGTAGAACAAATTTACTAGATCGTTAAAGTCTTGCCAATGTAAACTGCAGATAGTGAAAGAGAAGGCATTGTGTTATACACATTGTCATTCAGTTAAAGGTTTCTACCCATTTGCAATAATTTAAAATGCCACATTGCAAGAGTTTAACTAGTTTAATTGTAGTTCTTGATGTTCTAGATGTGTTCAGGCTTGGATAGTTTTCTGGAAACTTAAAATTCTCCTGGAGTTTGTCCCTTCACAAGTTGGATGGCCTCTAATTTCCGCTGGAAAGCAAGAAGCAGTAGCAATGTTATGCAGTAGCATGTGATGGAGGATTTAAGCAATCAGAGACAAGTAACACCCACACACTTTAAATTAAAAATTTATGTTTGGCAAATCTCAAAGCAGACTCTCATGAACAGCATTTCCCATTAATCCATTATGAAGAGCCATAGAAGTGTAATAAGCTAAATAATTTCCCATATAATTATCCTGTTAAAACAAGACTATTGCTTAAAATTCTTGGCAGGTATATAACATTATAAATACAAACCCCCCTTTAATTCTGTGTTAGGATTTATGAATTCATGAAGCAAAGAAATGAAATTCTCAGGGCCTATTACACCATACAGAACCATGTGACACAAATGAAAAGACGACTGGAAAGCATCAGACTACAACTTTTAAATATTTAACTTAATATGAATGAACATTACCTCCCCTTACCTCACTTAACAACACAATATCTATACAAGATGTCACATAGCCTTATTCTAAATAGCTACTATCAAAGGATTACACATTGGATTCTATTTGCTTGTGAATTCTAATCTTTCTCAACTGTGAAGAAAAATCACAGAATCACAGAATCACAGAATCACAGAATCAC
>NW_010538153.1:0-4435 GCF_000687285.1 Phaethon lepturus | reverse complement strand
CCTCTCAGCCTCCTCTTCTCCAGACTAAACAACCCCAGTTCCCTCAGCTGCTCCGCATAAGACTTGTGCTCCAGACCCCTCACCAGCTTCGTTGCCCTTCTCTGGACATGCTCCAGCAATGAGTATACATAGGAAATTACTTCAATTCATGAAGCCTGAAAGTTTTCTCTTCCTCTTGCAGATTCATTTACCACTGAATCTTGTTCCTAGTTACACTAAAGACCTAGACATAATGAGTGATTTTCTTTTTCAATTTTTATCCAAATTGAAAACTTACATTTGACTTCTATTTAACTACTCAATTGCCACAGTTGTTACAACGTGCACCCATGAGAATACGAAGAAATTTACAGGACACATATGACCTGTATTCAGAATACAAATTACACCATGGGCAAAAGACAGATTTTAACTAGCAACTTGCATGCATTATTCTCATGCAGGCTTGGCTGTATTTTAGCACAACTTTGTTCAGAGTTTCTTTTTTTAGTATATGGAGATCACAACGTTCCTTCATTGTTTACCTAAAATGAAATGAATAGGTCAAGCATATTTGCAGCAATGTTTGTATATGTGAAGCTGTAACCCACAAAAATTGATGTTCGTTTGTACCATTAATATTTTCGAAGAGCACCTAAATGCATTTTCTTTCCATCTGAAATGTTTCAATCAAGGTTTCACTCAAATCAAGTATTCAGAAAGGGAAGGTTTCAAGGTTTAAATTAATTTATTTAAGCTGTGCTCTCACCTCCATTCATTCATTTTTATGGATATTCTGTCAGCTCAGTACACTACTAGAAGTGTTTGTTAAAGCAAAAAAAAAAAAATCTGCAAATGTTAAAGAAAACACATAGAAGATGGTTTCAAAATGAATAATGGCAAATACACGTGTAGTAATTTGTGTTCATTGACTCAGAATGAGAAACATATCAAACACAAGCTTCTTGTCCAACTAAAGTAGTTTGAACATCTAGAAAATACTTTCAATAACCTAGTTATGTATTATGAATATATAGAATTATGTTTAGGTCACTGAATTGTTTGTTAAAAGCTGTACACTTAATGTCCAAATCACTACACACTCTCATTTCATCTCATTTCATCATCTTTCCTCAGTCTCATCAAGTCACTTGACTTCTCCTTCTTGTCTCACTTTACCACACCAGGAAACAGACTAATGCTTATATTCTCATTTAACTAACGCTGAGGTTTAAATGACTTGAGACAGAATCTTCTGTTGCTATTATTGTGGAAGAGTAATGTTTCACTGAAAGCTCTTTAAGACTTGAACAGAGTTTCACTATTTGCTTATGTATCTCCTCACAGTCTGGTGCCGTAGATTTGATAGCATGCAGAAAATGGAAAAGCCGATACGTTTTCTCCTTTAATTTTTTATGGTTATTGTATGATAAGTTGAAAACCTACATATGTAATTTTTGGGGGAGCAAACTGGAAAACTTGACTCACTCTTGAGGAACTGAACGAAAATGTCACAGATTAACGCTGTGATAATATGTAGGGCAAATTACTCCTGCTCCTCACAGAGGCAGTCCTGGTTTATAATGAAAGTTTCATTTCAACCAAAGTGATATTTTTCCAGTGGAAAATTCACTTATTTTTTCTCTTTTTTTTTTTTTTAATGGAAGTTCCATGCAAATAGGAACTGAACGAAAATGTCACAGATTAACGCTGTGATAATATGTAGGGCAAATTACTCCTGCTCCTCACAGAGGTGGTCCTGGTTTATAATGAAAGTTTCATTTCAACCAAAGTGATATTTTTCCAGTGGAAAACTCACTTATTTTTTCTCTTTTTTTTTTTAAATGGAAGTTTCATGCAAATCTGTTTGCTCCCTTATGGTACTATTGAAATACAAGTTACAACAATGAAGATATGAGTTGGTATTTGTTACAGTGAGTAATTTCAAATATCAGGTGCATTCAAACAGGATTATAATCTGTGAAGAGATCATAGAAAGCAATATATTGTCAGTTAAGTTGCTATATTTTGCTTTAATTAGTAAAACCTTTTCCTAAAGAAGAAAAAAAAAAAACTGGTATCCTACAGAAAAATAAGGAACATACTTCCTTTTCCTAGGGGCATTTTATTCAATTATAGAGCAAGCTGACTTTTTTAGTACTACAATACCTAGAAAATTCTATTGCTATCAGTTGTTAAATTGATGTTGCCTAGAGTTCAAGTAAGTCTAGTCTTTATTCTGAGAAAAATGCTTGGAGTTACATGTCAGGTTTTTAAGTCCATATGAAATAGACATTTGTCTTTTCTCACTGTCTGCAATAAAGCTGATATAAATTAATGTCTTTCTAACTGATGACTGTGTTTCATTTTTTAATATCTTTGACTCGTGTCAAGATCTTTCTTCAAAAGCCTGATATCCGTCTTTTTGTAACAAAGTGAATATCAAAATGAGAAACAGAAGGAAATTGAAAAGAAGAGGTGAAAGGGACAGTTACCTTTTTGAATAAGGAGGTAGATCTTTAAACTATCAGTGTTGTAAGTTCAGGCAAAAGTGGTGAGTGGGTAGAAGAGACTTAGGAGTTTTTAGTGCAGTTTGACAGGAAATTAAGCACCTTTATAACTGCTCATCTATCATGCATTCACCTTTCTCTCATGACATGTCCTTAGTAAATGGTGACATTTGGAAATGGTTCAATTAAAGTCACTGTGTTCTGGATAATGCTACAATCTCTGTGTATGAAATAAATAACAATTAAATTACATTGCGTGAATATCACTTCTCAAACAGCAAGTAGTATCATAATACTGAGTATGTATTATAACCAAGTTGAATGAATACTGTTTAGTCACTTATTTTACAATTGTTCTATGCTCAAAAGTCATGTAGTTTTACAATTCAAGACTCATAAAAATTATGTTTATGTTAGAAAGAATACTGGAAAGATTAAATTTTTCTGTTACCTGAAATCTGTTGAGAGCTAAAAGAACAAAATGTATACGTGCTGTTCTTATAGCTTAATCTCATAGTTAATTCAGAATCTTCTTTTCTTTATTTTAGTGTTAATTTTTTAAAAGGTAAAGTCTATACTAGGGGGAAATTTTCCATGCTCTTTTCCTCCTTTTTCCAAAACTGACCTGTGAAATATAATTAGAGCAACGCTGGGAGAGGGGGGAATTTTTAGACATTAGTATTAGTATATGCACTCTGTTCCTCCACCAGATTCCCTTTCCTGTGAAATATGTAAGATCTTGACACCTGTTACACTTGATGAAGAGAAAATACAAACAAGCATTATAGACACTAGTCTGACTAAGGAAATGAAATGAAATTAAAACATGAGGAACATCCAACTAAAGGTCCAAGGAGACAAAGCTATGGAATTTCTAGATCTAGGTATTTTAGTTTTCAGTTCTTTATGAAAGACTTGGAAAACCTTCCCTGAGAAGGAGTGAGGAGAGAGGGAGAAAGTTTCTTAAGAAATTAAAAAGTGGGAAGTGACATTTTCTAACCGGCTTATACTTGAAGAGCGTATGCAAATACATGAACAAGACTTTTTTTGCTTTTTAATGTTCTTCAGGGGGCACATATCCAGGTATTTTAGTAAAAAAGGAGTCCATACTATAGGATTGCTAGTATATATATTACAGAATCCTTATAACTTTCTCTGACGTGCTTGGTTCTTGAAGAAGCTTCTGGACAGCT
Organism: Phaethon lepturus; assembly: GCF_000687285.1. Classification (NCBI taxonomy): domain Eukaryota; kingdom Metazoa; phylum Chordata; class Aves; order Phaethontiformes; family Phaethontidae; genus Phaethon; species Phaethon lepturus. Next base: position 753 of record NW_010538153.1, on the reverse strand, counting down.
AAAGCCACTAAATTAAGAGCAAGTTTGAACCAAGCCATGTATTCAGTGAGGAAACAATACCAAAAAGATGATTTCTTATCACAGTCTGTAAAACTACCTTTGCAAATAAAGTTTTCAAAGAAGTTCCAGTTTTACAAGTATCTCAGCTTTCTTATTGTCAACTACAGTCAGCTGTTCCCTGTTTTACAGAATCACAGAATCATTAAAGTTGGAAAAGACCTTTAAGATCACAAAGTCCAACCATCAGCCCAACACCACCATGCCCAATAAACCGTGTCCTGAAGGGCCACATCCACATGTTTTTTGAACACTTCCAGTGATGGTGACTCCATCACCTCCCTGGGCAGCCTGTTCCAATGCCTGACCACTCTCTCCACAAAGAAATTTTTCCTAATATCCAATCTAAACCTCCCCTGGTGCAACTTGAAACCATTTCCTCTTGTCCTATCACTAGTTACTTGGGAGAAGAGATCAACACCCACCTCACCACAACCCCCTTTCAGGGAGTTGTAGAGAGCGATGAGGCCTCCCCTCAGCCTCCTCTTCTCCAGACTGAACAACCCCAGTTCCCTCAGCAGCTCTTCATAGGTCTTGTGCTCCAGACCCCTCACTAGCTTCATTGCCCTTCTCTGGACACGCTCCAGCACCTCAGCATCCTTCTTGTAGTGAGGGGCCCAAAACTGAACACAGGATTCAAGGTGCGGCCTCATCAGTGCCAAATATGGGGGCACAATCCCTTCCCTACTCCTGCTG
>NW_010538152.1:0-9120 GCF_000687285.1 Phaethon lepturus | reverse complement strand
GCCCCGCCTTTGGCTAATAGTACAACTTTTCTCAGAGACTGGAATTCATTTCTGCACAGAAGCCTTTTTAAGGAATTAAATGGGGTTTATGAGATCCTTAATCCTGATTCTGGTTCTTTGTGCAGGGTTGAATTTCATAGAAAGAGTGAATTTCAGACAAAAGAGACCAATGGAGTTAACATTTAATCTCTTTTTGAAACACAGAGAGCTTTCTGGTCTCATGAGATTCTGAAATCATGTTCCATATACAAAAGTTTTCTTTGTGTGTCTTGTAGGCTGGATCATGATTACTAGATGACTTGCATGTTTATGTTGTCTGCAGTGTCTTTGGGGGTTCTTGTTATTTCTGCTACTTAAAAGTCCTAATAATTGATAAAATGTGTCATTTACTTTGCCATTTGTGTGTGTAAGTTAAAATCTTTTCTCTTCAGTGCCTGAATTATATACAGTCTAAGAGTAGGAGACTACAAGACTGAATGTATTTAAGGTTCATTATCATTATCTGAAGAACACCTGTGTTTTGCTCCAGTTTCACTCCAGTAAAACTCATTTTCTTCTATTTTTACTGCCCTAAGATTTCAGAAATACCCTGGTCTTTCACAGTCACATGGAATATGAATTACATCCTTCTGTGTTGAAGTAGGAGACTGAGGAGTAAATAGGCTTTGATGTTCATCTGGTGCTGGTATAAGATTGAGGCATTCCTACCCAGTGCTGGAAAGTTCTGTTTGAATGATGTCGAGGTTTAGATTGCATTGGCCAGAACTTGACCATAATGATGGGCTAATTTTTGAGCAAGACCAATGCAAGGCGTAACTTACTAGCATCCACAAGAACTGTGTAACAAAGGTTAGGTTTTTTGTACAATGAAAGGAGTGGTATTTTATCCTACTTTCAGAGTTTTTCACCTTTGTTTTGATATTTCTGTAATAATTTACTTTTAGATTTTGGGTGGTTTGTTCTCTCTTTGTCACAAACCACATATAATTGCTTGGCAGCAGTTCTCTAGCTGGAGTACAAACTTTTGCCAGGAAGAATGTGATGAGTCATGATGTGTGACTAGAATAGCTGTGCTAATAAAATTGCCAAGAGTAGATAGAGTTCCACCCATAAAACTGTGCTTAGCTACTCTAGTATTTATGACCTGGGACAGGAGAAACAAGGAATGCTTAGAATAAACTGTAGTGGCAAAAGCATTTATCTGCTTGTATAAGCCGCACTTGCACTAACTTTTTACCATGATAATATTCCAGAATCTCTATACCTGCAAAGCCTTTCAGCTGTAAACTTAGCCTTCATTTTTGGCCTGGCTTGATTAACAGCTATTAAAAGCCTTCCTTTGTGTTTTTCCTTGCATTATATATTGGGGGGGGAAAAAGTGAGTATTTAAACTATAATGAAGAGAGCACCAGACTGGTTAACCTAACCTGCATGTACTACAAAGACAATACCAAAGTATTTGTGAATAAACTGACATCCCTACAAACAATTTCTTATTGTGCTCGGTGGAAAAGGACCTGGGGGTGCTGGTTGACAGATGGCTGAATATGAGCCAGCAGTGTGCCCAGGTGGCCAAGAAGGCCAACAGTGTCCTGGCCTGTATCACCAATAGTGTGGCCAGCAGGAGTAGGGAAGTGATCGTAACCCTGTACTTGGCACTGGTGAGGCCGCACCTTGAATCCTGTGTTCAGTTTTGGGCCCCTCACTACAAGAAGGACATTGAGGTGCTGGAGCGTGTCCAGAGAAGGGCAACGAAGCTGGTGAGCACAAGTCTTATGAGGAGCGGCTGAGAGAACTGGGGTTGTTTAGTCTGGAGAAGAGGAGGCTGAGGGGAGACCTCATTGCTCTCTACAACTACCTGAAAGGGGGTTGTGGCGATGAGGGTGTTGGCCTCTTCTCCCAAGTAACTAGTGATAGGACGAGAGGAAATGGTGTCAAGTTGCTCCAGGGGAGGTTTAGACTAGATATTAGGAAAAATTTATTTTCTGAGAGGGTGGTCAAACATTGGAACAGGCTGCCCAAGGGAGGTGGTGGAGTCACCATCAGTAGAAGTGTTCAAAAAACATGTATATGTGGTGCTTGGGGACATAGTTTAGCGGGCATTGTGGTGTTGGGTTGATGGTTGGACTTGATGATCTTGAAGGTCTTTTCCAACCTTAATGATTCTGTGATTTATTTCTTATTTAATGGAGGGAATGAAGGTGAGGTAATCCTCTTTGTAAGGAGGTGGCAATTTACATGTTATACCTGTAACAGTCTAGTAAATTAATTTGCATAACAGCAAAGTCAGAATAAAGGATTGTTTTGTCCCAGGGCTAATGGTTCTTCTCTGAGATTTACTATTTGAAAGGTAGTAAAGTATCCTTCATCTGAAGTTATTGTTTGTATCCAGATCCTTGGCACAAAGAAGAAATGTAGATACCAGGACAGTTGCAGACAGATTATGAGTTTTGGGTCTTAACCTGCTGCCAGTGGTGCCAACAACAAAAGTTCAACTGACTTCAACCTTGAAAGATCAACATAGGAAAAAGAGGTGCATGAAGAGACATATAAGAGAAAAAGAGAAAGCAGGTTTGCGTGTGTGTTCTTTGAAATAGATATATAATGTATTTTTAAATGTAATTTTAATTCTGGATTTAGACATTTGGACTAGATGAAAACAGTAGATCAAATGGAGAGTTCTTTCATTGTTAAAGTAATTAAAATAGAAGATGGATTTTCACTTTAGCTATTCAACTCTGAAATACTGAATTTTAATGTCATTGCTGTGAAATTTGCACATCTGCCCTTGTTCAGTATTCTCTCAGCCTCCCCTACAGTCTTTTGTATCTGCTGACCTCTCATTCAAGAACTTGCCTGTTACAGCAATGCTGAATTTAGGGGGCATCTGTTTAGAAAGTACCCAAAAGCAAACTGTAGGCAGGAGAGAACAAATGCAGGTATCCGGTAAGTAGTGAAAGATTACATTCTTAAGCACGAGTTCTTCGTAAGTACAATAACTTATTGTTTTCTTAACAAAATATGTTCACTCATTTTCCTTAGTATAAGTACAGTCTTTGCAGAGATCAGATAGAGCAGTAGGGTTTTTCCTCTCCCTAACTCTGTGTTTAAAGTTTCCCATCCCCTCTACTATATGCTTGTTCCTTCCCTCCAGAAATAGCCTTTGAGTTCACACGAGCCTAGCTACATGATACTGAGGTTGGGAAAACCCAAGTGAAAGTGCATTACAAAAACCTCCTGTCTTGAAATTCTACCTTGAAATTATCAAAACCACAGGACAGTATGTATAGGCCAGTACAGGATCTCAGCTGCTGAGGTAATCTACTTCCTTTGAGATTATATAGATCAGAAATATCCTACCCTCTACCACCTTTCCCCACACTCCCAAACACTACTCAGTGCTGAATACCAGAATTTTCAGCAAGATGAAATAGGCCTGGAAAAAAAAAAAAGCCACTTACTAAGTAAGCAATCACAGGCTGAATTGCCCCTGAACACTGTGAATGATGAAATAATTTGGTCATGTGAAAGGCCTCGAAGACCTGTGCCCTTAAGGGTCTGGGCTAGATTTTTATTTCAGATTTCTTAGGCTAATGTAATTTCTAAGTTCCTTTCCCATGACTTTTCTATTTCTGATGTTATCTAAGCATATGTGGCATACTTTCCCATTCAGATCTAGGGGTACATAGTTCATTAACTGGTGTCTTGTATTTTTGCTACACAACATGCTTAAGAATTGTCACGGCTACTTTTTAAGCACATGGGGATATTGTGGGAGAGAAAGTAAGTTCTTGGTGGGGAGTGTTGGGAAAGTTGCATTTATTAGATATGGACGTTTGCCAGTAGCTTGACTTTAAAACTAGTGCTGACTGTAATTTTCATTTGTTGAAAGGCTTTTGCATCCCCTCCCCCCCTTTTTTGGGGGTGTAATTTGGCTTACTAAAAAAAATATTAAAAAATCTGATTATTTCTTTTTATAAATTCCCATAAAAGATTTAAACAACTTTCTTCTGTCTGAAGAGAAATCTCTCTTTCTGTCCCATGACTTGAAAAAATAGCTATATAACCAATTGTGAGCAAAACTGGTCACAAAGAAAAAAATCTTTAAGATTTCCATGATTGCTCATACTAAAGACTTATGAATTTCTTCCATTTGAATATAATGATACCATGCAATGACATGGATTTTTGCCTTCACGTAAGGTGCCTCCTTCAATACTAGGGCATAACATATTTTGAGATTACGCTTTTTTTACAGTATTAATTTTTGACTCCATTAAACTTACGCACGTCATATTCAAAGTTAGTAAAATGGTGGTTAAATTACGTGTTAAATTCCAAGCATCACATTTACAAAGTGCTTAATATTGTTTGTAAATAGTAGAGTGCAGAGCAGAACATTAGAATGTAGTTGTGTGATTGCTGGGTCCTTGTTTTGCCCATGTGCTAGCACAATGACTTGATGTTAACTACTTGCAGGGGAGGCACAGAAAGGGTATTTCACTTTCAACTCGCTGTTACTGTTCTGCGTATTCATTACTTCTACTAGAGAAGTACCTCCCAGTTCACACGTAGTCTGCAGGGTTAGTTGATTATTGGGAAAAGAAGGTTTCTCTTCCCTAGAACGTACAATTTAAGGATGAAGTAAGAGAGTGGATAAAGAAAACTACAAAGGAGCAGAGGGACACAGCCAGTTATTTATGATTGCGATGATAAGCAGAGGTCACAGAACCACGGTTTTGTAAACACCATGAATCAAATCTCAGGGAACTTTGGAATTTGGTTGTTGTTTTGGCTGGAAACAACATTTCTGTAGCATTAAGTTATTAAGTCACTCCCTTCTCCCTCTGACAGTGCCAGACAAGTAGGAATCGTAAACAGTTATCTCAGCATTTTAGCTAGGGAGCTGAAGGAAGTAAAAGGAGTTGAAAGAAGCTCCTAAAAACTTAATACACACAGGAGACAACCACTGTGCTTATGAAGGAGATTTCATGCAAAATAAGCTTGCTTCACATACGCATTCAGGCAAACTCAGCGTGACCACTTACTCCACTTGAACGTGATTAAATGATGAGTGCAGATAGTATTTCCTGCAGCTGGAGAGATTTACGCTCTAAACTGGCTATAGTTGCTGCCCTCCTTTAGGCCCCCAGAGTATTTTGCTTAATCAAAATTGACAGCGCTGTTTTAGTCTATAGGCTATGTTTAAGCAAACAGCAAAATTCTGCGTAGCACCCTCTTAGATCTGCAGTTGATCCTGTACCTGAATATTGTGCTAAGGTTCATTTAGGTGGTGTTTGGTGGTGGGACTGGCATCTGCTTTTGTTCCTGCTTCTTACCGTTGAGTAGGCAAGGAAGGAAACTTTCTGAAGTGTAAGTGTATGAATTCTGCCTGTGGGCACCCGTCTCCTCTATCCCTGATACTGTGTAACCCCAGAACTAGTGACTTCCAAGCCTGTTACTCTGCTTCCTATTTCCCACCAAATACTCTCCCACTCTGTGGCACTTCCGGGCTTATGGCTCCAAGTCTGGAAGTGAATGGACATATCTGGTACCTAGGAAACAGCAACACAAATGGTCATGAGTCTGTTCAGATATACTGAGATGACTATTTTCTGTCTGTGCTTCATAACAGAGTATCTCACATTGCAAATACTTCCGCCTCAAAGAAAATCCATGAATTATGTAGGAAGGAAAACAATTTTCTTTTTTCTTTCTATGGAGGCAAAAGGAATTAAACACATTGCAAACATTGTTCCTTACATAATTTTTTTCTTAACATGCTATTAATTCCAGAGATGTGAGTCCCAGGAACGCATTTTGAGATGACTGAACAGTGTTCACTGCATTGACTGTTTTTAACTTCTGAATAACTAGGGGTTAAGGCCGTTAGGCATTAAAGGCACACATTTAGGGATTTGATTTCTCAGCTGAAATCCTTGTGTATCTGGCCCTGAGTCCTATGTAGGTACTTTACTGACATTAATGTCAGTAAAAATTGTATGCTTTAATGCTTCTGTGATTCTGATTGCTTCCTACTGGTCTTTCTACATATTTTGGCGTGAAAAGAAGCCTCTCTCCCAATGTGAGAGCAAACGGAACTGAATTGCAGTAATCGTAGCATGGTAACCCACTGCAGACTAAGCAAGTGGTAATTTGGGGCGTCTGCCTGGTGAGGAGACCAGGGGAGCAGAAGGACCTCTGTGACCAATGGTGGTAGTGGTGGTGGACGCAGGAATGATGGATATTTCGTAGCGACAGAGCGTAGTAAGGTTGTAGTGGGGTGCAGGTTTTCTAGCATGCTCTGGGTATTGCACAGCAGAGGTTGCAGACTCTGGGCCCTAACCCAGGGTGCAAAAGGAAACAGAGGAAAACTGGAGAATGATGAAGAAGATAAAGTTGGTTCCCTTGCACATTTATCTATGATTGGAGGTGGGTGACTGAGGGAGGGGAGCAGTACTGCTTGACTCGAAAGCAGAGTTGCAAAATAGATAGATACCATTGACTGGGGCCAGAGCTCCCATGAACTTCGAAGTTTGGGACGGTGTCCTCCTCCCCTGTGACAGTGGTTCAGAGGCACCTGGCAGGTCTTCACCTCGGCTGCTTCTGCTGTGTCAACGGACAGAGAACAACTGACCCAGAACAAGCCCTTTTCTTAACTGCTAACATAAAGTATTTTTATCTTTCACAGTGTATGCAGTTTTATTGCTTTCTTGTTAGAATGTGGTTTTAAAGTAAGAATTTGAAGAGAGTTTTTAGCATGGGTAGTTATATTTTATAACAGCTGTCTTTTAAAATAGGTATTAAAACCAGGTTTTTAAAAGTGATTTTTGAGGAAAGGGGAAAGAACTGTTACTATGGGATAATTTAATGATAACCCTTCCTTGTTAGTTGACAGGTGCTGATTTATCTTTAGCTGGTGTACTTACTGTAGATTATGTAACACTGATTATACTTTGGGCCAGAGATGGATTTCTGGATTTATCTAATATGGTCTCAGGAAATTGCTGTCTTGCTGGGTTTGCTCTTTTATTCTGATTTGATGAAAAAGCAGTAGTTACTAAAGAAGCATAGTGGTTTGGGAACTATTTAATAAACAGGTTTATCAAAAAAGAGAGAGATTTTTACACAAAACCTTTCATAGAACTGGGTTAGCTGAAATTACCTCCTGAACTTAAAAATTGCTCAGAGCATTTTTCAAAATTACCAAGATGTTAATTTAATATTTTCAAAATTGAGAAAGCCCTGTCTTATATTTCAAAATAATTTTGTTTGAAGTTCTAGGTTATTGACAACATATTACAAAATGTATTAGAAATCACACATTCAAAATTACCCAATAAAATAGTTTGTACCTTGCATCAGCCCATGCCATTTTGGTTAAATTTTTTGTTCAGGTTTAAGGGGGTTTGTAATACTTTTTAGGTTTTGCGTATTCCTCACAGTTTGGAATGAGAATTATTTACAAAAAGTTTCAAAGCTTCTCTCATTAAATAGGCCAATTCCCACTAGTCCTATTAAAATGAAACAATACTGAAAAAAACCCGCCAACATAAAAGTCTGATTGTTTGTCTGTAAATCTACAGCCTTGAGACATGGGTTAGAGAGAGAGGGAGATGGAGAAGAGAGAAAATGACCATATTTGTACTTGTAATCCGATGGAATATAAGATAAATTAATTTAAACTGCATGATAGCTTTGCTTTGTAGCAGGTCAAAGAACTGGAGAAGGGGCCTGAAAACCTGTAGCTCACAAAAGACTGCTGAATTTGCAGAATAATCTGGTGTTTATTAGCCCAGGATCCAAAAAAGCCAGTCCTGCACATGCTTTGTCCTGAAGGGACCCGCTTGCTCGAATTAGGGCTGTGTGCTGGGAGCTCCCCACATATGGGGACTCCTTGCTTTATTTAATGGATTGAGCCTTTCTGGTTCTGGTGCAGTGCTAAGACAAAGTAATTGGAAACTCAAATTCTTCAAACGTGAGATGTATGTCCTCAGGAAAGCCAGATAGGGCAGGCAGTCTGACGCCAGTCCAAAGCCTGTGACGTGGATAGAAAGACTCCCACTGACTGCAGTGCACTTGCAGCGTGTAGCTCATGCTGTGAGCCAAAACTCTGATAAATTAGGGTTTCCTTCAGGCTTCTTTTGTTGTTTTTTTTTTTTTAATACTCCCAAGTAATATGACTTCGAGCAGTTACTTGGCCTTACTGCACAATATATCTTATTTCAAGATGACCTTTTTTTTTTTTTTTAGGTGCTCAGGAGTGGTTTTCCTGACATGAATCTTGTTTGTTCTCTGAGCTGTACTTGTACTGCAACATGCCTTTCTCTCTTAGTGTTTATAGAGGAATTTGTACAAGTATTTTTACATTCAACCTTCAGTACCGTGTCATGGGCAACCCTGTCCCTCAGTTCAGCAAAGCACTCGAGTACTGCACAAATCCTCCTGCCTTCTGGAGCCAAAGTGAAACGTATTTAAAAGGTTTCCTGAGCTTGAACCACTGTGGGAAAACTGCCGAGGGAGGAGGAGAGGGGAGAAGGCAAGCCCCGTACAGGTCTACTGGTCATTTTAGAGCATGGTATTTGCCCAGTAGATGGCACCTGAGACCCACACACTGCAAGCTGCTCTCCGCCGAATTTTAATGTATCTCGATTTTCCTTGCTGAAGTGATTTTTAGTTAATGCATACCCTATGTTTTCATTAATACTGGCCAAATGAGGTTACTTTGACCTTGATTAATAAAATGTATAATCATTTTGGAAATACTTGGAGTCGGAGACCTGCCAACTGCCTTTTTTTTTTTTTTTTTTAAACCCGGGACTGTGCAGTAATCAATACAACAGCATCTAAATTGCAAATCACGCAAAGTGTATTGCATTGCACATCTCTCGGCCTCCCTTCCTGCCTCCCCGCCGCATAATTTAATCCATCCTGGAAGTGATTTGCAGCTGTCAGTAGAGGGATCAGGAAAGAATAAGCCAAACTTGCCCTTTCTTGTTACTTTTCAAGGAGAGTAAGTAATGCAAACGTACAGAAAATCACTGCTGCCGCCAGCGGCGGCATTAATCAAACGCGGGCCGGGAGCTGCGGCGCGGCGGCGGCGTAGCCCCGGGCCGGCCC
>NW_010538151.1:72016-98098 GCF_000687285.1 Phaethon lepturus | reverse complement strand
TGATTCTGTGATTCTGTGATTCTGTGACACAGGGAGTTGTGGGTGGGAGAGCAAAGGAAGCTCTGTGCAGTGTGTGAGGAGGAGTGGCCGGGCTCTGCAGAACTTCTCTGACATGAGAGGAGGGACATGGTATGAGATACTGGAGTTGCACCCTCCTTTCCCTGCCTCTCCATGGGACGTGCTGGCAGATCAGGGTGGATGGCGGAAGAGACCACCGACAGCCTTTGCATGTAGCGTACCTTTGACCCTCCAAGAGGGGAGAGCTGTGGAAGACACCCAGTGTTCACGGAGCTGCATGTGATAATCAGGAGGGAGGCAGTGGCCAACCTGCCACATTTGCCCTATTTACAACATGCAATGAATCTGTGCCGATTTAAGATCAACAGTGGTGAGAGACCTGGCTGCCCTGAAAGCACTCTCACTTTGCCTAGACCGTTCGGGCAGTGTCACTCGCTACAGCACAGAAGGCACACAGTAAGTCACTGCAGATTACAGGCTAATGTTATGACGCTTTGTGTGTTGTCAAGTATATTGCCGCTCCACCTGCCCTTAGGCAGAGGAGGTAGACACGACCCTATATGCATCTAGCAAGTACACCAACTGTCCTCTGCTATCAAGGACAGGCAGCAGAACTAAGTGGCTCCCTTCCCAGCTCAGATAGATTGGATCAACTCCCCTCTGCTGCTGCTGGCTTTTGCCTACAATATTAAGCTACTTTGGACCAGAGATCCATTCCCCCTCTTCCATATTTCTCCCACTGCTGCATCCATGGCAACATTAGGAGCTTAACTGCAGACAATTCAGCCAAGGCCACCAGCCACTTCAAAGCACACTCCCCAGCTTGAGGATTCTTGTCTATTTTAGAGTTCCCACTGTTTCTATCATCAATGGCACATCATGAGTATGGACAACAGAGAGCACAAGGAACAAAAAGCCTGATACCATTCCTGTGGCAGCTTACTGCTAGTCTCCGGCCTGAAGGCAAACTGTTATTTCATCAAGGAGGAAGAGCACAAGAGGCAGCAGACAGCATTCCCTTACACACACTCCTTTTGGCAGGAAATTCGAATGAGTAGGAAAAGATGGGGTCATGAGAGAAAGTCTGGTGGAACAGATAAGAGCAAGAAGTCAAAAGCTTGAGTAATTTCATACGAATAGTCCAGGCTTGCTCCCAACCATGCAAATGAATGTCAGGAGTATCTCCTTTCACTAGAAAAGCATTAACTCTTTAGCCATTAGTTACCATCATGCCAGCCTGCACAGCTACCAGCCACCTTCAGTGAGGAATTATGCTTATAGAATTTCCTTCTCAGATGAAATTGGATGCTCACAAGCGTAGGTGACTATCCCAAGTCCAAATCTTTACTACACCTTTACAACATCAGGCATCCTGTGTATGTTTGATATTTTGGGACACTATCAGTGCAAGACAGTGAATAGTACAGGATTACACACTGCAGAAGGACTCCAAGCCCTGCAAACAAATTCAGCCAGGCACCAGATACCAAACTTAGAAACGTCCACAATAATTAGTATTTTCTTAGTGTATTACCCTATGCACTAATAGCCCTGAGTTATAACTCTCATTCCCCTCTAAAATACATAAAGAAAACATGGAACCAAGGATGCCACCAGTTTGGACCTTCACAACAGCTAGACACATGAAGTGTAGAGGTCTCCAACAAACATTTTCAATATCTTGCAGTAGATGTGTGAACCCTGTGTAGCAAGTCTATTGACACAGGTTTGCATTTCTCAGTCACTTTTTGCTAATCTTTCAAACATAGTTCAAAGATCTCTGCCACTGAGGTTTTTCAGGCGAAGATCTTCCCAAGGCATCATCGTGAAAATCCACCTCACCCAACATGGTAAAAAGATAAAAAGGGTGGAAAAAAAGACCCTCCTAGGCCCTCTCAGTGAATTGTATTAAATCTTTCTTTCAGCCTCTAATTATTACTCCAGCTCTGAAGCTAGACTGTAAGAACCAAAGATTTTTTCTCCAGGAACGTTCATGTGCTCCAAATAAACCATGAAACCCGAAAGCCAAGGAGAAAAAAAAAAAAAAAAAAAACCCACAAACCCTTTTCTTTTTCAGGAGAAGCACAGATTAAATGCAATAAGTACAGTTCAGTAAAGTCTCCCTTCAGACCCCTTCCAGAAATTAGCATATCTGACACTGCAGTCTTCACATCACTAGTTTTAACTCCAGGTTTACACCTGTGCTGTCATAATTATTTCCATGAATGTATCAAAATCCACAGTGGAATAGCTGAGGTTCCATACGTTCTCTATTTTTAGAAGCCCAAGCCTCAGAGATATTTTTCTGTTGATTAGAGGTTTTTCTGTTCAGTTCATTGATCACAAGGGCCATTTGCAAGACTCTGAGTTATCTAAAGATGATTTCAAGTCCACAAAGCACTATCATGTTCTGAGGTGAGGTTTCACATTGACTCTGAATACAGACAAGATATTCTGGGAACAGAGGCAAGGAGAAAAGTAACTTGTCTAGACAGACTTGTCATCAAGTGCAAACCTAACCAGAGTCCTGGGCCAGACTTTGAGAATGTGTCTGACTTATGCCATCAAGCTAGGCAGTAACTCCCAATAAAATCAGACTAATTGTTAAAATCAGGACCTTCATTACAAACCCTTTGAAACCAATTAAAGTCTGGTGCAGCAACAGCCAGAAAGCCCGTAAGAGGTGACCTCAAGCAGAATTTGCACATTCTTTGGTTCTGCAAATGCTTTCTAGACCACGGAAGCAAAAAGACCATTTCATGCAGACTAGGAGATCACAGTTACGCTAGTGAACTACAAAGCTCACAGCCCAGGGTACGCAGTGGCTGATGGTGCTGAACTGTTTGTGTGCTCTGGGGCTGCCTTCTTGGGAGCAAGCTCAGTCTGGGAACCATCTCCAAGCAACAGGTTGGAGGCAGTCATCCTATTCTGTATGAAAGATAACCTTGCCGTACCAGATGGTGTCAGAGGGGATTCTCTGCTGCTTTTTTATTTTCCCTATCCTATTTACAAATAATAATTAAAAAAAAAAAAAGAAAATATCATCCTAGTATCCCTCTCGAGATATACCAAAGAGATTTTTTGGTTTTGTGTTCTCTTTTTTGTATTTTCCTCTGTAAGTGTTGGCAATACTTGAAGGTAGAACCAAATCCTCAGACAAGATCTAAGCAGACCTAAAACATAGCTAAAGCATCGAACCCAAATGCTACAGCTGCATCTTGATTTGGTGCTAATTCACAGATATTTCCTATGCATAGCCTGTAACTGAAGATATTGAGCTCTATTATTGTTATTATTTTTAGTGATATTTAGAGGATTGTTAATTGGGTAGTAGAGCCTTTCATAGCCTGGGCACAATACACACTCGGTGTAGAAGTGGCTGAAAGTCACTGAAGTCTAGTATCTGGAAGAAAGGCACAGCAGGATTAGAAAAGGTATGAAGGGATCACCCACAAAGCTCAAAATCCTTTTGCCTTTTTTCTCCATCACATGTCCATGAAGGACCCATGCCAGAATACAGAGATTGGAATCATAGCCTTGAGCATAAATAACCTTTGAGATTTCTGCCATAAATAACTTTTGAGATTCTTGCCAATCACTTTTTCATTTATACCTTGCAGCTGAAAGATCATATTGTATAGTACTCCAGATAGATCCCCTTCACCAACCTTGGGGCTGTGCCAAACACCCATGGAGAGGGAAATATAACCCAGAAAAGTACAAGCCCAAAGCACCCCTCTTCTTTGTTAGCTGTTTTTGTCAGTCCCCACTGGAAAACATCACAGCTGGGACAGCAGCTACTGACAGAAGACCATGTGTATTCTTGGCAACTTCTGTCTGCTAAACCAGAAAGATGATTTGACCATCAGAAAAAAGAATGAAGCTAGAATAAACACAGCAATATTTTAGAGAGAAAAGACATATCTGCTAAGCCTATTTCTCATTCTTTCCTGAAGAGCTCTCTCCACCCTCTGCCCCACTGCCCCTACAAGCAGGAGAAAGTTTCCTGAAGAGGCCAGCCCCAAACTAATCTCACAGCCCTATTACTCTTTACCTTCCATAATTCAGTGGGCTCTGCACATATTGCCTTCCTGCAAAGCATCCCCAGACCAAATCAGTTCCTTAGAGGAACTCCCCCACAGCCCTTCATGCCCCCACCCAGCTGTCTCCAGGTGGATTCAGGACCCACTGGAGCTGCTTGGGCTCCCTGCCCTGCCTGCAGGGTGGCCGTTCACCCTCCCACAAACCAGTCAGGGGCAAGCTGTGCTGAAAAGCCCAAGCTCCCTCAAGAAAACCAAAAAATGGCCCATGGGCTCAGGCAGTGGAGGCTACACCTCCAGTGCAGACCTTCAACCCAGAACAGCTACGCTGGGAACTTCTTTTGGAAGACAGGACTAGTATCCTGTTGCAGGATCTATGCCCAATTATTAACCTTGTAAATATTTCAGGTTACACAGCATATTATACTTTTAGTTTATTGATATGTCCATTGACTATTAAAATTAATCTTTCATTACACTAATTATGATAGTGATTTTGCAATTATCTTCTGTAAAGTTTGGCTGAGACCTGTGGCAGCATCTCTCAGTGCCTTTAAAATGTGCTCCAGATCCTTGCAGAATGCCATATGAAAGATATGGCTTTATTAGACCAAAATCAGGCTGCTGACAACTCTCCTGGAATATGTATTGACAGCTTTGCTGTCTTAAAAGGTACAGATTGTATGGCACAGTCTATAAAAATCTTGCATGCAGGAGCGAAGATATGCATAGGTTTAATACATACTGCTATGCCCTTTTTGTATTCCCACAGAGGCTGGAATTAAGGCAGAAATTTCATCACAGAATCTGGTTTATGGATTGCTTGGAGAATTCATGGAGGCATTTATTCCAGAGACACGACTAAGTCCTTTCTTCGACGGGAGAAATCTTATGTCATGCACTGCGGAATATGGTTTACTAATCACCAGTGCTGGTTTGAATGGCTCCATGGATCAAAACTGACTTTATGTAGTGGTGCCGAGCACATTTGCCATTCTCCTGCATTGATCATTAGGACGTTTTGCTTCCGAGGATCATACCAGGAGTCATTTCTTTGATGCGAGCAAAAGCAGGGAAGAGATGAGGCTTTCACAGGAGCTGCTTGGCTACAGGTAAAGAATGCCACAGCTTCGGGGATGGCCATGGCAAGACGATTAGAGCCTGCTTGTTCTGCTTACAAGACAAGCATAGCTCACTTCGTTTTGGCAGGGTGGAGATTTTGTTTCTGTGCTTTGGAAAAGCTCATCCAAGTGCAGCCATCACAGGTCCTTTCAGCAGAAGCTGACTTTAAGCTCTGTCCTTTTGTCCCCTATCACCACCCCTTTCTTTTCTGCTCTCTTCACCCTCACTTAAGGTAAGTTAAAGCTGCGCTTTTGTGAATGTCAGTAGTCACTCTGAGCTGTACCTCTAGTCATTGTGAAATCAGTGTGAGTACTTCTTCCGACTGAAGTTGGAAGAGGATTAGACTTCTATGCAGTCAGCTCCACTGAACCATAGCAGACATGGTCTACTCATGTTCACCAGCTTCTCAAAAACACTTGGCTGTGTAATCACTTGGCTGTCTGTGAATAGTGCAGAATAGTGCACTTCCCACTCCTGCATACCTTTCTGCAGTGTGGTCATAAAGAGGGCTCTTGCTCTAGTCCTTGGAAAAATAGTCATTGACTTTAGTAGACTGTGGACCAAGTCCTCAGCCCGAGTTTTATTCCTGGCAGTGATGTGCGGAAACAAACTTCACAACTCAAAAGAGTTATAAAGAAGGTATGTTTATTACGGCGCCGGGTGCACAAGGGGGATCGCTCCTCCTAACTTGCACACCGTTTCGGCAAGCAGGCAAATATTTATTACACAAAAACATACATATTCATATGATTATGCAGTACAAAACATACATTTGAAGTGAGGCAGAGTAGTTCAAAAGGTTTGTGTCAATAGTTTGTTATCAATGATCTGGTGGTCATTTACTTCTTCAGGGGTCTTACCTTCCTCTTTTGTTTTTTAGATGAACTTTAGTCATTTACATATGCTCTCTTCTTACTCGATGGTTTCAACAGTTGTTAATGAGTTCTGGCCGGTTCTGTGATAAGACTAACATTGTAGTTCCTGTTATCACTTCCTTTGTTTAGCAAGTCAGTCCTTGACAAATATCAATATCTAAGTGTTTAAAAGCATATAGTTATGTCTCTATATCAGCAGTGTCTGCATTGCCTGTAAGCACTTGACAATGGATTCAATATGGACTGAGCACAGCACAGCCTTTGCAAACATGCAGTCTTCAGGCTTTCTGGGCAAATGTTCAGCACACTTGGAGGGTATTTATCTCCTTTCATGGCTGACCAATAGAGAGGACATGGTCAATGAAGCAAGTTCATTGTTCTGTGCCCATATGAGGCAGCTAAACATGAAATGTGTAGCTCCATTTCTGGCTGATGACTGAGTTCCCCAGTCTGCAGCCAAATGATTTGCTGCATGTGCTCCTGTCCCTGTGCCATCCTACTCCTGAGTGTCTACCAGCATCCTCCTTCCTCAATGAGCATGACAACACACTCATGTAAAGTCCATGAACAAAAATGCACTTGGCTGTTGTGAATCAAAGAAATGGCCACAGATGCAGGAAAAGGGCGCAACAGAAATCTATGGTGAGGGTAGCCTCGGATTGAGCCATCTGAGTTTCTGGCTACAGCTTTCAGTTGTGAAGTATGCAGCAGCATCCTGGGGAGGAAGGGATGCTGCTGGCAGCCAAATTCCTGGCTAAAGCTTTGTGCTCTGAAAGAGAAAATAAAATCCCTGGGAGAGAGAAGACCCTTGGAAGAGACTTAGCATTATACTGAGATGAGGCATTTGTCTTCAGGAAAACTCATTCTTGGATTTTGCTTTTTCAGTCTTGTGACAAAGGAACTCATGTGTGAACAACACTGTCTGGGACCCCCAAAGGCCAGTATGGGTTAACAGTGACTGCTTTGTCTCTACAAAGTTGATAATGGGGACTGCTGGCTCCACTCATGGTGAGTTCTAACTGTACTGATGTAACATGTAAATATTTGAGTAGCTTTGCTTTTTCAGATGAACTTCCCCCGCCCTTCTTCATCTTGGAGGCAAAGGCAGCACATCTGGCATTTGGAAAAACAACATCAACAAGAACCTCACACTATTAATATTTAAAAACTGTCTCCTGCACATGAATAGAGAAAGTTTATTATCACTCTAATTGCATAAGCCTGTGTAATGGGTCTATGTAACATGTAGGCTTTTCTACTGAGCTCATCATTATAGAATTTGAGATCCTTAGAAACATATAATTTAGCCTCAAAATGCCCCCTAGTGGCATGGTTCATTGTCATTTGTCTCCATTTTACAGATGGGGAACCAATGTAAAAAAAATTCCTGTGCTTTCCGTAAGATCATTCAAAGAGCTTGTGGCAGAGCTACAAAATCTTGTGCCTTTACCATTTTTATTTATTTTTCCTGAAAAAAATACTCTGGGCCAAAGCAACACTCACAAATACTGCCAACTGGGTTTTGGCGACATTACAACCTGCAGTCAGATTTCACCTGCTTGCCTAGAACTACAAAAGGTCTATGCAGAGGAAGTCTTAGGCTGGACTAAATTGTGGTGTACATGGCAGAAATGTAACTAGGATTTAGTGTTTTAAAAGTGATGACACAAATGACAAATGGATAGTCCACCTTAAAAGAGGAAAAGAACATTGATTTCTTTTTTTTCATTTTACCAACAGGAATGGTAAAATGGCTTTCAAAAATAGAGACTAGGGGGATCAAAGTACTTTCCTGTTTCATCCTGATTTAGCAAGTAGTTTTGACTAACCCACCTTTCTTTAATATTCTACCCTGTCCCTAGGGGAAAATCCTTGCAGTAAATAAACAGAAAAGCTGGGTAATGGAGGAGTTCTAATGAGATATTTTCATTAAAAAGTTTTTAATACACTGAAATATTTCACTTTGACATTTCCTAAACAAATCTTAATCTTTTCATACTCTTTTAAGAATTGATCAACCCTGTAGAGAAAACAAGAAAATATATGTATATATTTTAAAATGGAATTAAATAACTCAAAACAAAACATGACATTGACATTCAAAGGAAACACTGGGCATCTAAGTTTAGTTTCTCAAGCTACAGTGAAATAACCAGCTTATTACCCAAACCATGCCAAGATTTCTGTTCTGATCCAAATCAGACCTTTTATCCCTGCATGTCTGGCTTGGCGACCAGAAAACGATTTTCTTTTCACTCAGTTGACTTCTTCTTTTAAAGTCAATTTTAACCCTTCAAACATTGTCCAGTCATGTCCACACTTTTCATAGGAAGTCTCTTTTTTCGTGGAAGTGACACTGAAGGCTTATATTTAACTTGTTGTCCTAAAATTATACTGACAGTTCAGATCTGGAACTGAAATCTGTGGACTGCTGCACCTCGAAGGTGCTGGAGTCATATATTTCAAGTCCTACCAGATTTTTTTGTTGCAGCTCGTGAAGTATAACAGGGTGCCAGCTCTACACCTGCGTCTAAACCCCACCCTTTTCTCTTACAAAAGCTGCCAAGACCTACATAACAAATGCAATCACATTAATTCAAGGTCCTCTAACAGAAGTGGTAAGAGAAGAAGCATAAAGCTAAAAAGAAATGGAGTAGCATTAAAATGGACAGAATACAGCTTAAATATCAGAAAATAAGGAAGAATATTCAGCTTGGGAATAAGCTATCCCATTGTGTGGAATGTGTAGCATTAACAAAGCATTGGGAAGTAGCCTATAGATCTATACCAAAACTTTTGTCAGTATCAACATGTCTCCAGCCTTCATGGCTCCACCCACAGAGACCCATCAGAGCAGTTCTCCATCTAACATCTGGTGGGAAAATGTGAACCCAAGCGCCTCAGTTTTAGACATGTATAAGTCTGCTTTAATTTCACTGGTTATGATGAGCCCATTAGGTCAGGGCAGCTCATCTCTTGGACATGATGGGCTCTGTGGATTTGTGCAAGCTGAACCCAAGGAAGATGGAGATTATACTGGTGGGCAAAAGAAAGCACTTTGAATAGTTTATGGTCCCTCTGTGGCAGTCTTTACGTGTTGTGAACAGCCACGAACAGTCTGTTCAGCAGTGCTCTAGGAAAGGTCCCAGAGCCCTCTGTCATGGACAGAGCATGTCGAGGCACAACTCTCTGCCATCTCCATTTGGCTAGAAGACTCCGTTCCATCCTGGCACATCACCTCCTGGCCTTGGGTAGCCAAGATTTAGTCACCCTCTGTTTGGATTACAGGATGGCGATGACCCTTTGGAGGATCCAGCTGATACAGCTCCCTGCAGCAATATGAACCACTCTGAGCACATCATACTTGTCCTCTGCTGCCTATGCTGGCTCCCCACAGAACTCACAGCAAAATTCATGGTCTTGTTCTTTATCCTCATAGCTTGGGCCCAAGATATTAAAAACACTGCAGAAAGCTCTAGGTTGCAGATGCTGTTATTAGCCATAGTGAGAGTCTATCATTAAGGGAATAATTCCCTGGTCAAGCGATGGAGTTTTCTTGGTGCCAAGTGCTGATATGTTTACAAGTGTTGATATTATGATTTCTAGGGCTGTTCTTCCACAGTCTACTCCAAGCCTTACGACTTTTCATTCCTGGTACCAGGGTTATTTCTTTATCAGTGCTAATCTACAGCATAAATGTGAATTTGCTGTTTGTATGTATTAAAAAAGAGGAAAAAAATAAAATGAAAAACATGTTTATCTTAAAGAGTCTTGAATTCCTAAAATCATCTGGAATGCTATTGAATGCACTGCTCTGTCAACAGGAATAAGCCATGCCGTAATAATGCCAGTGCATGATCTTCTAGAAAGTGCCTATAATCTGCAACGAGGACAAAAGCAGAAGATGAGCATAGAGCAGATGTTCGGATATTAGATATCTGTGTAAGTGCTCAGATGCACATCTGTGTTTCCACAGTATCTCTTTCTGACTGGTAGCTCACTGGTGCAAGGAAAACACATTAGCTCAGTCCACTATGACGGTTTAACTAACAGGTTTAAAGACTTGTGCTTTACCTGGCATTTGTTGCACATCAGGAAACATACAGTTAGGTATCATGATTCCGTTAATAAGTGCAACTTGTTAAGCTGATGATTTCCTAGGGAAGTTGACGGACAAATGCAACTTCACAAAGAGCCTCTTCTTATAACACGTAGGGTTTGCTCAGGCCCAAAGCCACTCTTAGTATAACATACAGAGGGTGTTTTTCTCCCACATGTTCAGTAACATGTCCTGTCACTTTCTTAAAATTTAAAGAAGTTATGATTGTGAGGAGGATGAGATATACTTTTGCTTGAAGGAATTTGAATTTCTGAGCAGTACGAATTGTCCCTTTGTCCCTGTCTCCTCTCTCTGGTCCTAGCTTTTCTGTCCACAGACTGTTTTGAATTATGTCGATCCAGTACCAGCTTTCTAAGCATATCAAGATTATTTTTATCAGTATGTCATGGTTTAGCCACAAACTCATTGTTTTTGAGACATGGAACTATGGCAGATGCAACTTAGTCTAATCCAACGACCTTCCAGGGTTTGGGGAACTGGTAGAAAACAATAAACCATCTCTGACTCCCTCCAGTGACAGCTCATTCTCTCTTTCCACTCCTGTATTATGAAATGTCTTTCTGGAGAGCTAAAAGATATATATTCTGTGTGTAGGAATAGGTGGTCACAGCAATGTTGGGCATTGAGACACTCTAAGAGAGATTGATCTTTGCATGGCAGGAAGGGAATATATCCTGACAGAATGGCCTCGAATAAAAATGACAAGTGAGGTCCTCTTCCAGCATAGAGAAAAGTGATGTCTCCAGAACAGGAATGACACAGTTAAGCAGATCCTTAAAGCTTGGATAATGCTGCAGAAAAAGATAGCTACTGATAGATACCTGATTTTTTTCTTACAAACTCTGTCTTTTAACATAGGCATTTTTCAAACACACTTTCCAAGAATGCTAATGTGATCAGTTCTTTGTTGTTTCTGCCCCCACCCCCGAATACTTAAAAGACCAAGTGTGTTTCAATGCCTTGCAAAGTCTTTCACGTTATGAGAGGCATACCTGTATATTTGTGCAAACTGGAAACGGATGAAGTATCACAGGCTTCATTGAAACAACTGCAAATAATCAAAGCTGAAATGAAAACCGAATATTCTGAAAAGACCATTTTGATCAGTAGTTGTTGTTCAAAATAGCATACAAAAATAATTCCTACAATCCATTCTGAAGAACAAAGACACTGTAGAAATGTTGAAGTTTTTCCCAGATATCCGTAGGTCTTTGCAAGGGATGGACTAAGCAAGGCAAAATTTGTAGGGAGAGGCGCAATCATTTATTAGACAAATGGAGAAAAATGGGGGGAAAAAGAGACTGTGCTGGTTTTGGCTGGGATAGAGTTAATTTTGTTCATAGAAGCTACTATGGGGCTATGTTTTAGATTTTTGCTGAAAACAGTGACGATAATTCAGGGATGTTTTCATTATTACTGAGCAGTGCTTACACAGAGTCGAGGCCTTTTCTGCTCCTCACACCACTCCCCCAGTGAGTAGGAGGGGGGTGCACAAGAAGCTGGGAGGGGACACAGCTGGGAGAGCTGACCCCAACTGACCAAAGGGATATTCCATACCGTATGATGTCATGCTCAGCATATAAAGCTGGAGGGAAGAAGAAGGAAGGAGGGACATTCTGAGTTGTGGCATTCATCTTCCCAAGTAATGGTTACGCGTGATGGAGCCCTGGTTCCCTGGAGATGGCTGAACACCTGCCTGCCGATGGGAAGTGGTGAATGAATTCCTTGTTTTGCTTTGCTTGCGTGTGCGGCTTTTGCTTTACCTATTAAACTGTCTTTATCTCAACCCACGTGTTTTCTCACCTTTACTCTTCCTTTTTATTCTCTCTCCCATCCCACTGGCGGGGAACGAGGGCGTGGCTGTGTGGTGCTTAGTTGCCAGCTGAGGTTAAACCACGACAGAGATATAAGAGTTCTTTTTTCATGTTGGAAACAGAAAATTTTAAGCTATATTGTCTCTCTTAAATCTAAAATGAGACTAATAAAAGACCTGTTTCAGTCTATCTGATAAAACTTTGCCTTGCTGATATCCTTAGGCCATCATAGCTGCAACAACATTCTTACTACATGTAAGGTATCAAATTCTTTTGCCTTATTCAGAGGGCTGGAAGGGACCATGACAGGCCATCTAGTCCATCTTCCTGACTTCAGATCAGAATCAGATACACCTATGTCATTCCTGAAACTTATTTATCATCTAATGTGTTCTTAAAGGCCTCTAATGACAGAGACTGCATGACCTCCTGAAGCAATCTTTGTCTTACCTGAACCTTTCTTACTGCAATTTAAACCCATTACTTCTTTGTCTTGTTCATCATGGTCATGGGGAATCACTTCCTCTCTTTGTCTTTTCCACAGCTTCTTATGTTCTTGAAGGCTGTTGTTATCCTCTGTTTTCCCTTTTTTAAGTTAAACAAACCCAGTTCTCCTACAGCTATCTCACTGGTCTTTTTCTCTAGGCTATTTCTGACTCTGACTTTTAGGTATTCCTAATTATTTCTGTTGCTGTCCTATAGGCTGTGTTTGTTTTGAATTTTGCTTGATATCCCAAAGTACCATTTACTCACCAGTATGGAATATGGAGCATGATCCCAAAACAGAGTGAGCGTAGAGACTGATTTCACTCATTCAGGAACAAGTGACCTTTTCTACCTCAAAATAATACCCCAGCATGTTGGAACCCAAACTTGAGGTAAATATACGTGCTTTTCTCTTTGGGAATTTTCCTTTGATCCCGAGAGAAGTTAGTTATAGCAAACTAGGGCAGGGTTCCATTAAAGGAAACAGTTCTGAGGCATCTAGCAGAAAATAAATATTTTGTAGTAATAAGAATTTCAATTTTCATATGGACATGTTGCAGGCTCTTAGCATTACGCTGGATGCAGGAAGTTGTTATTAGCATCAAGCCTACTTATCAGATGGGAAAAGCACAGTACAAAGAAATAATGAGATGAAGCCCAAAGCCACATAATGAGAAATAAACATAAGACAGACTAGAAAAGAAGATTTTCTGATTTTCCTTTTTTTATTTTCTTCTCCTGCTGCAGACTCTGGCAGTGAATTTTTCTCTGACCTTGGCGGAAGATGCTAAGCCCAAGTTAAGGCTGGAATCCACTGGTGGAGTGGGGCAGAGAAGTCAGATGAGCAAAGAAAGTGAATTTTCTTCATGTACCATGACCGAAGTAATGCAATCTATTCTGCTGGAGCTGTGTCAGAGCCATGTGTTGGGATCCATCTTCCACCCAGTGCCTGGGTAATGCCTGTACCTCTTCTCCTTCAACAGAAAGACAGAAGGAAAAGCTCAGATTTAACTTTCACAGGGTTTTGTTGCAAAACAAGTGTGTAAAAAATTATTTTAACTGACCTAGATGATGTCTTTTCATATCAGTGTTTAGCAATATCTGCCTCTGTAGATGATGTAGCTGTTAGTACTATAAGGATCCCTTAGGACAAACTCCTGTTGCAACACATTTTCTCTGCACCAAAGCCTACATAAATGTTAAATGAAGCCACTTTAAACAAATACAGGTAACAGAGGGAGAATAAGCCTGTTAACAGAATCAGCATTGCAGTCACTAAGTCATAATATTTTATTTATTTATTATCTCATAAGACCTACAACAAAAGTAACTAGATGCTATAAAATAATACTTACCTAGAAGTTGAAATGACTCACCACATCTAACCCTTCATAAAAGCTTCCCTGACTCACAGTATCCAATGAAAGAATGAAAAGAAAGTATAGCCTCTTTCCAACACCAGATACTGATTAGTTGAATGCCTGGCTGGGCACAACAGCCATAGCACATGATGTTTTCAAAACACAGCCTCCAGATGAGCCTTAGACCACCACGCAGCATGCAAGCATGCAGGGTGTGGAACTTCAAGCTGTAAGGAAAGAAACATGTATTTTTCCAAATGAGGCTTACTGTCAGCTGCTGACCTGAACCAAGACAGACAAGGGGAAGGGTGAGGGAGAGGGCAAAGGGAACAGGAAGGAGGTTCTCATCACACTGAACAGCAAACATAGCACGGTAAGGGGATCCAAAGCACTGCACCTTGTGCCACGTGAAAAACCAAAAAGGTACCAAAAGTAGGGAGCAGGTGTATATGTGCTGCATATTGACAGTTAAAGTATGGTAGGTAATTGTGAGAAGAAAACTACTTGGTCAGAAATAGAGAGAGGAAAGCTGTCCATGTCATAACCAGGAGCAGCAAGGGAATCTAAGAGGACCTCCTTGGCTAATATCAAGCTATACTGAAAAAAAGTGGCATTGAAGGGCTCTTAGAAGAAAAAGAGCAAACACAACTTCTCTCCATTATCCTCTGCAAATCACTTGATTTCCCCTCTTCTGGCACTCGTGGTCCACCTCTCCCAAACTCAGCCTCAGCAATTTCTTTAACACTCATAGCTTGAACAGATAAGCAAGGGTGAGTACAAGGAGAGAACAGTGTGGCCAGTGAAAAGAAAATCAACGCCTTCTTTTGAGCACCTCTTTCCTCCATGTCACATCTTTTTTTTTTTTCCCCTTTCCTTCCAAACCAAGACATGAAAACAGCATAATGCAGAGGCACTCAGATGGCACTGCCAACACAGTGCATAGGAAAACACATTCCCTCCCTGACTCTCTGATAATTTAGCTTTGTTTTAGTTTCAATATAATGAACATTTATGCTGTAGCCAATCTTCAATTTATACCCATCTAGTCCAAAGCACAATTATATGCCGAGCAGAAAATGCAGCTTTGACTCATAATAATAAGATTGGCACTGTGTCTGGCAGTTTTTCACACTTCGTTTTCATGCCTGCAGCCATATCAGTCAGGCAGTGATTTTGCCATATTTCCTAAAAAAAGGTCAGGCTGGCAGAGAGATGGGGAGGACTGGGAGAGACGTAATATTGGAGTAGGACACCTTCTGAGATACCCAGCAATGTCCAGAAAGGGATGTGGGACAGGTACTTTCTCAAAGAGATGTCTATGTTGAAGGAAAAAAAAGACATGTTTTTCACTCTGTATTTGCTGATCCAAATTACTCTGTCTTCACTCTTGCTTAGAGCAGAAGTCTCTGGTTCACATAAGCCCACTAGTATGTTACACCTTTTCCAGTGCAGACCTAGTCCTATGGTGCATTTGAGTGCCTGATGGTGGCAAGTGTGCTCAGAAGGCCATTTACTTTAAGAACATCAGTGTTGTCTATTCGAGACTGGCTGGCAGAGAGTCTCTCACAGACTTTCCATTAGGAAAGGTAGTCTTGTCCTTAATTTAGAAAGTCAGTACATATCAATAGTATTCTTGGCTTTGCCTCTGACTTGCTATGAGATAGCAAAGCCATCACTTAATCTCCCTCTCTCTGCTTCATTTTCTTCATCAGTAAAATAAAGAGAATCATACCCAACCCTCCCAGGCAGCAGACTCTAGACTAGTCAATGTCAATTGTAAAGGTGCTTTGAGATTGCAAAGTGGAAGGTGCAAAAAAAGTGTTGAAGAAGAAATAGATCCCCTAGTTATCTTTTGGAGTCCTCTCACAGTTTCAGCCTATATAGCCATTCATTTCCTGTCTATGTCTTGTGCAGAGTTGCTGCTCCTAAGCAATGTACTAAAACAGCTCCTGGTGAAGAAATCTGTTGAGCACAATGGTCCTCATTCTGGCTGGAAGGTGGCTATGAACAGACGGATCACTTGTGTTTGGCACCTTCTTTTTCTTGGCTTAATACCAGACCCTATCACATTTTCACCTGCTTACCATGCTGGCAAGTCAGCTCGTCCTTTGTGTAACTTCCTATATTTCTTTATTTTTTCAACAATGGGAAAGATTTCTTACCTGGTCTCTTTGGGGGGGAGTTTAATGCACATTTGGTGGTGCCCAGAAGGAAGAAGCAGATGCTGCTGAGATATTCATGGTGTCCAAAATAGAAAGCAATTTATATGGACAATTAAGAAGAGCCACACGGGACTTTGGTGGTTGGAAGCTACAAGTCTGTAAGCAGGCAATTCTAGGACTTAAAAAAAAAAAAAAATTAATTCACCTGAGGCCATGCAAGAAAAGAAAAGTTATATAGAGAGAACAATTCCCAAGTTCATTCACCAGAGCATTAAGCTCCTGATTTGCAGTAGAAGTGCAGTATGTGGTGTCCTGTCATCAACAGGATTTAGAGGACAGAGAAAGCAGTCATCACAGAACAGGTATGAAATTGTCACAAAGAGTAAAAGCAAAGCAAGCTAGGATCCCTCAGGATCTCTAAAACAGAGGATCTCTAAAAAGTTGACCCTCATCTGCCAGTTATGCTTACCTTCCTCTGATTCTCTGCACCCTAGCTCCTCCAGAGTGTTTTCTTTTCTCATTCATGGCATTACACAGGAAAAAGACCTGAAGAAGGGACAGAAATATGGTGGAATAGGTTATATGCTCGGCATTTATTTTTGTGTCATTGTTTTTGCTCTTTTGGTATTGGGCAGCCAGAGAATGTCAAAATCTTCTGCTGACCTGACATTTTTCCTGCTGCTTCATCAATTAAGGGAGTTTTAGTTTCAGACACAAAGGAGTTAAATCAATTTGCTTCAGAACAGTGCTAAGAAATCACTCAACTCTTCAGAAAGTCTCTGGAGGGGTGGTTTCTGTAGCTTGAGGATGTCCAAGCTGAAGGCTCAGCAGCCACATTGACATTGGAAGACATAAACGTTTGGAAGAAGGGACAGAAACTATGTGATTTCATCCCTTCTCTAGTTGACTACAGAGCATAGTGCACTGTCTGCACTTGCCTTTTCCCAAGACGTTGCTTTGGGCTGTCTTAGGTTTGGACTCCCTCTGAGAATATGCTGCCTCTCAGCAACACAAAGAGCCAGATGATGTTTCTTGCTCACCTCTCCGTAGCCAGAGTTGGCACAGGCTGTGCAGGAGCACTGAGAAACCACACATTGACTCACTCATTGCTTATTTGCACATGTGAAGTTGAGCTTGCTCAAAAATCCCCTTATGAACCATCACCCTACAGGATGGTGTGAGGTTCTCCTCCAATTCTTTGGCTGATGAATTGAACTGTTTCAGCTGAGTAGCTCCAGATCTCCTGCTGCATACAATGTGGGATCTTGCAGGGCATTTCTCCTTTGGTTACTTATTTAAGTCAGATAAAAACTCTGGAAACACCTTCCCTGAAGCAACCAGTCTCTCACACAGCTGAAACTATCATTTGAAAAGAAAGAAGGGATGGAGTGGTAAGACTGAATACAGGACCCAAACTTCCTTCAGGTACTGCTGAAGACTGTATTTTCCCTGACTTTTTTGTTCAACTTCTATGGTGAAGGGAAGTATTATCCATCAAGGAATGAAGGCTCTACTTTTTTTCAGCATCTCTTACTTGTCTACTTCCACTATCTCTTGCAGCCTGGTTTCCCATCAGAAAGCTGTTCTGCATTTTCATGTCCTTTTCCTGGTTGTTATGCTGCTAGGCCTTGGCATTGTCTGAGCAAAATTGTTTTTTTCTCCTTTTTCCTTTTCCCTCTTGTCAAAATAATGTGTGTCCCATTCATTCCTTCCTCAGTACTGTTTCTGACAGAGCATATACAGACCTATAGTTAAAGTAGATGTCTGTGTTTTACGACATCTTTAGTTTCTTGCTATATGATGTGTTTTTCCTTTCTGAGTAAGAGTTAGCTATTCACAGGTAACACTGTAACTGGGACACTTATGTGAAATGCAATTCACATAGGGTTTGAGTCCTTAGTTTGAATCAGGAAGAACAGGGACCTCAAGTTTTCTCTCTCTCATAAAATGAGCACATGGTTAGTAGATATTCTGCAGCAGAGCTCTCTCCTTTCTTGAAAAAAATTTCTAAACAAAAGCTTCATTTAACCCTGTTCATTACAAGAAAAACATCTGGTGTCTACAAACTCAAAAATTCTCATAGAATATAATACTAAGATTTTTGTGGAATAGTTCAGAACCAGTTCTACTGATAAGGTCTTTGCAATGGGATGTCAAGATAGCCAGCAGGTCCTTTGGATACTTCTTGTGTTGCTGCTTTCCAGAATAGCCACTAAAGAAGAAGGATTTATTCCCCAAAATAAAAGGCTAGCATGGAAAAGCAGAGTCCATGGGCATCATCAGAAGCCTAGTATATCTAAGCCCACAGCTCCACCACTTTGGCAGGCATGCAAGATGAATAAATATGATACTAGCCTGCTGCTACTCAGTGGAACTTCTTGGCATAAGAACATCAAGCAGGAACTCCAGAGTCGTCTTTGATGCTTGTCATTAGCCAGGACACATGCAAAAGATGACTTCTTGTTTCCCCATTTCAGAACTGCTAAGACAGTTGTGAAGGTCAAAGGAATGACATGGCAGTGGTGTGGCAGGCCTCCACTCAGTGTGCAGACATTAAAAGGCTTATTCCATAGGGACGGGAAAAAAAGGAAATGGAAGTTGTGTCTTTTTTCTTTCTACCTGGTGCCAGGAACTATGTTTTAGCTGCAACTGAGACAATGCCAGAGAAAGGGGCTGACAGGCAGAAGGAGGGAAACAGGAATAGTAAGACAAGACAAGATGAACCTGCAGAGAACAGGCAAAGAATTCAAAAGAGGAAAGTCAACAAAGCTGACAAAAAGAAAGAGGAGGAAGAATAAAAGCAGAGGGAAGTAACCCAAATAATTCAAAGGTAGTGGCAAAAATAGAGAGGAGAGAAAATATTCACTGAACATAGAACAGAAGGCAACCATACAGGTTATCAATTCCAGCCTCCAAATACTATAGGCAACAATGGAATAGACATTAAGTTGAGAAACACCCATAACCTCTGCTTCAACCCCCATTCCAGTTCTGAGTCGGAAAGCACCGCAACCTTACAACACTTGATGCAAAAGAGCAAATGCTGCAGTGACTATAACACGTCCAGCTGAGACAATGGGATGGATGAAGGGCCTTGGGAAGATCTTGGATTCATGCAATTGCATGCAGGTGGGCGCACTCAGGTATTTCTTGGGGGTGGACCATGCTCCACAGAGCTATAGAGGAAGACCAAATGAGCAATCACACTAAACAATCCTTGCTCTTAGTCCAAAGGAAAATTCTCTCCCAATCCCACATCAAATCAATGCTTTTAATTCAAGACACATCAGTCAGGCACTACCACTAGGACGACCAGCATAACCCACCTACTATCCTGCCTTTAGCCTTGGCCAATTTCTTGTTTGGGTAATTTAATGCTTCAAAGGAAGATCAATTTGCCCTCTGCCTGCTCCTCACTCCTCCCACCCTTACATACACATCCAAGAGAATAAAAGACTAGGAAATGAAGGGACTTCCTTCTTTACCCCAATAGTGGTCAGTGGGAGCTCTGAAGCATGAAATTAATTAATTAAAATATAAATGCAGTATAATTCCTTCTATGAACTCAGCAAGCTCTACTTTTTAATTATTTAAGTTCCTTGCCCTTGCTATCCTGTATGGAAGGCCAGAACTTCATTCCTTTGAAGTTTAGAAACCTTCTCCCGATTTCCGAGCTAATTTATACTCATCTGATCTTTTAGCACTGCTTTTCTTCAGCTGAAACAATTTTCCATCCTGGTATTTACAAAGAGTGTATTTATGAAAAAAAACTGTACTCCTTCTCATCTGTTTTTTTGCTAGTCTAACTGAGCCTCACACACACACTTTTTAAAGGTCTGCCACTTCCCCTAATCATTCTCACAACTCTTTACTGTACGTCACTTTCCCTTTTTTGATCAGAAGTGACCCAAATTGGCCACAATATTTTAAGCAAGGCCTCCTCAGTCCCTCATATCACTGTACCAAAGTACTAAAATACTTCCTGAAAATACTGATACATCGCAGAATTGCATTGATGCTTTTCAAGGCAATGTCATATTCCAGCAAAAAGGCAAAGAAAATGTGAAGCAGAAAAGGGAGATGCTGAGCAGAAAAATGAAAGTATCTTGAGGAACAATAGACAAGCCTGGAGGGAGAGGAAAAAACCAACTGCCCTGCAAACATAAAGACATAATCAGCTTTGTAGAAAAGGTAATTCAAAGGAATAATGGAAAGTCAGAAAGCTGAGGCAAGGCAGATCTGTACAAAATCACAGTGCGCTAGCTTTGCTTGACCTCTCAGCTTCATGCCAAGTCTCTGACACTGCTTCCTAATGTCGGCGTTTCGGCAAAAGCGGGGCTGACGGTGCCACGCCGGTGAGCGGGGGGAGAGCCTGAGCGCAAAGGCGTCAGGGAGAGCGGATCCCTCTCCTGAGTCCTGAGCAGGCCCACTGCAGAAGCGCAAAGGTTGCCTCTCCAGGGTGCAGTGCTTTTTGCCCGGTAATTTAGGAATTAGCACTCCCTGCGTGCTTGTGTGCGCATGTCTGTGCTTTACGTGTGTGTGTGTTTGACATACAAAACCTACGGTGTCTTTCTTGAGCCCTAAAATTTTAAGGCTAATATTTTTTAATAAAAATATTTCACTGTCCCATAGACATGCAAATATTGTCCTTTAACCTGTGAAAGAATATAATGGAAGATCTCAAAGTGCTTTAAGAATATTAATGAGAAGTTACAATAATCCCCAGGCAGTGTATGCTTATGTATCTTCTGTGGGTTCCACAAGGAGACAAAGTAAGTCCTGTGATAATTTGCCTCACACTTTCCATAGCCAAACATGAGTATGACTTTTCTTAGTTATTATTTTGAAGAAAAACTTCAACACTGAAGCATTTTGCAGGACTTTAAAACAGAAGATGCGGGGGGGGGTGGGGAGAGAAAGCTCTGCATTTTGCTATTGTACGGTAAAGCCGATGGGGTTTGCCTTGTCAAAAGACAAACAAATAAATAAAACCCAACAAATTTTCTCATGGGTGGTTTGTAGAGCAGCACCTTTGTTTCTGCAAGTGCAGAAGGAAACTCAACTTGCAGCAGACATGCGATATGTCAATTAGTTTCCATTCTACTGGCAAGAGGCAACACACACAAGACAGATTTATCAAGCTATCTGATAGTCTAAGAGCCAAGAATTCTTCTTCCAGCTCCCTCCTCTCCTCTCTGTTTTCCTCCATACACACACATGCACAAATAAAGGCAAATCTGCCACTCCTGCAAGCATGACACTGTAAAGTTTGCAGTTTTATTGTGGGTGTTTATCATAAAGCATCCTTATCTGTTATCTGCTTATAGAGGAGGCTTTGGTATGTTATTTCAGAGTAATAGCCGAGAGCAAGTTAAATTGCATTAACCTTTAAAGCTGGCATTAATGGGTAACCGTGTCAGGAGACTATATTACTGTTCAATTTCCTTTTCCTATTCTTATGCTAGATCTGCATTTAGAGTATTTTTTGCTGTTAGTGCCAGCCTTACATCACAGACTTTGAGCTCTGAGCACAGTATTTGTGCTCTAGGGATGCACTCAGCTGGAAGAAACGTAGGACTGGCTTTTCCTCACCACGACAGACAACAGGAGAGAAGGCAGGGTCTCATGATGGAGGCTGTGCATCTTCTCCTTTGGAACAATCAACAGGTGATGCAGTACATGCTCCACATCCATGCTTGTCACCTACAGTAAGGTGACTTCAGGTCTAGACTGCACTCAGAGCCTGAAGCTAGTAGGTTAGGACTTGTCATTGGACATACCAGTGCAGTATATGAGAGACGAGTCCCCTCTTACTGCTGCAGAAGGTTGTCAGCAGATCATTGGGAGAGAAAGACCTTAGAACTAAGATTTTTAGATGCGGGGGCTAAAATGTATGAGCTGTACTATGTTCTCTATTGCTCTGACAGGGAAGACTTCTGCAAGGTACTCCAAGTATGCAAGCCTAATTTAACAGCAGCTCTCCATGAACAGGGACAGCTGGAGCTACTCCAGATCTATTATGGTGTAAATGGAACTGGAACGTGGCCTACCACTTACCAGATATTCTCTTCTATGTATTAATTATACATTTAAAAGTCCTGTATTTAGGAATAATCGCAATAATTTATCACTTTCAGAGAACTGTAATTGCAAACACAACATAACCATTTGTCAGCTGTTTCAGATGGAAAGGAGTAGGCTGAGAGAAGGCAGCAGCCTCTTTGATCACATTTTGATTGGGAAGTCTCTTCATTATAGGTTTGGTTTGTGGACCCTCCTCCCCCTCATAACTCTTCAAGTCTTCTTCACAAACTGTTTATCCAAAGAATACCTGTGCCTGACTCACCTCCTATCAAAGTCCCTCCTGAGCTTTGGAGGGAGAGCTAGCAAGACAATGCTGTGAAAAGACACAACATCCCCACACAACTGAGGCCGCGTTTCTGGAAATATACAGCTGACAAAACCTGCAGTGATCTTCAGATCTTCTCCCATAAATTGGGAGCCAACAGACTTGGTATTTGGTAAGATTAGCTTAGCAAAGAGACATTTCTTCTACAAAGGGGAAAAGGTCCAGAGTCAGTTGTAATTCTTCTCAGAAAAAGTCCTGGTAAGAGCAGACATACCTACTCCCTAGACATCTACATGTGGGACTTGCCTTGGGTGATGCAGCAGAGGTGTGTGTTACTTGGCTGCCACGGAGATGAGTACAACAGAAGAGCCTAAATGGAAAAGGACACGTTTTGTTTTCAAGTGCTGTCGCAATAAAGGTGCGTGTTAAATACAGAGCCGCTAGAGTTTCTTGCCAAAAGCTAACCTTAATTGTCTACATCAACACTGCAATTAACACGCAACTGAAAAAAAAAAAACAAACCCTCTCCTTTTTGTTTTCCTTGCCTCTTAAAAGAAAGCCATAACTGATCGCTTCACGAGCCTCCCCTGGGAGCACAGGTGCTGTGCTGCCCTTTAAAATGGAACCATGCAGCCTCTTCTCCCCAGCTGGCCCGCGAGGCTGGGCACTGCAGGCTGGGGAGGCTTCCGGGCCTTCGGGAGCACCCAGCTTTGTGCTTTCTCATCAACCCTTTTTTGTCACCAGGGTTGTGCTCAGTGGCATCTTTTTTACCTTCTCCCCAGAGAAGTTTGTCACAGACCCTATCTATCTAGGTAACCATGTTCCCCCCTTCAAGCTGCAGGGATTTACCATCCTAGTGCAATTCAGCAGGGTGGGCGTCTGCAAGACGCCCGTCATTTGCTTGCACATCATTTAAGACTGGACTGGTACGGTGAGGTTTGGGGCAGCTTCCTAGGTGGTGAGACACGTCACCTACAGTCTGACCTGGTTTTGCCTGCGAGGTTAAGTACACAGCCCTAAAGGAGTCTATCAAAAGCCCTCACTTTTCTTATTTGAAACAGCAGAGATTCACCCTATTAGTTCCAGAGGTGCCAGTTACAAGCCCCAGGGTGTCAGACAAAAATACATGCACACATACCTGCACACCAGTAAGTCCCTGCTTTGGGGGGGAATGACTCTGGGCCCACAGCTCTACAGAGGGTTTTGAAACAACGTGTTGCATTCAGAGTAGTAATAAAGATCTCTCTCTCCCTAAGGAAAATAAAGGCAAAAAAAAATTACAATCGTTGGTAGAAATGGTGTTGATTTTTCTTAATGATAAATGAAATGAAAATTTGGATGAGAATGATGCATGCCACCAGTCAGAGTTCTTCTTGTTAAAGCAGCCAATGCCTCTTTATCTACCCGTCTCATGAAAGTGTCAGAGATATTTAAAAAGAAAAAAAAAACAAAACAACTATGCTAAAATTAAAATGGAGAAGAAAAAGTCATTTCACACATTTAATGGCATAATGAAGTCTTTTTAATGTAATTTTCTTTACTCTTCTGATTACATATTCACAAAGAGGATCTTCACTTCCATCTTTATTAGGCACTGTGTTTGTCATCATTATGGGTTAAGTATTTTCATAAACATTTGATGAATATTAACCATTTAAAATAAAAAATAACAGTTTATTCTCACTGCAATGACTGCTGCACGTGGCGATATTAATACTAGAGCAAGTCACATGAAATTACACACCCCTGCAGCCCCATCGCTGTGTGCAAGAAAGCAGTGCAGAGGCTGGGAGAGGAGAGACTCAACTTAGCTAACATGCACAGTGGCTTGCAAAGCTGGATCCTAGCTAGACCTATAGCCAGTGCTGACAGAGATGACAAAAGACTACCGAACCTCCCCATCAGGGCCTTGGTGTTCCTGGGTCCTTTCTACAAGGTCACAAAATAACAAGATCTTTCTTTGCTGCTTTCCCAACGTGACTGCATTCATCTCTTTCCTGTGCTTGCAAGGGGCTAATCCAGCCCATGTTTTACTGTAACATCCTGGTTAATTTATATGTTGTCTCTAGCTGGTGCAAATGTCCTAACAAACACATTTTTAAACATGGTCTGTTCTCTACAGCAGAGGAATGGCTTCCTAAAACAAACAGTTCCAGAGCCAAGTGCCGTAGAAAGAGGAGGAGGAGGAGGAGGAGGAGGAATGAACACCACAAAAGAAGGTCCACCAAAAAGAGGTTGCCTGGAGTTGGGTAAAAACACAACTCGGTTAATTTGTTTTTAAGTAGAGCGGAAAAATGCAGACATAACATTTTTGGTCAATAAGAGCACAAGTTATAATGAAATTATAACTGTAGTTCATTTTGATCCTTTATTTTTATTAAGAAAGGTTTATTTCTCAATGACTGAGTCATTTTCAAAAAAGAAAACAATCGTGTACTGCTTAAACATTGTCTAACCTCTTTCCTCCATCCTCGTTCTCTTTCGTTTGCACTTTTATCCCTTTCCCTTCCCCCAATCAACAAAATAAAACCATCGGTGATGACATCCTAATTTCAAGGCATCACATGAAAGCTCATTTCTGACAGAAGGCTATCCTAGCAAAAATAACCTGACCTGTTTCTCGTCAGAAGGCACCCGCCTTCCTTGGCTTACCCAGAGGAAACAGGAGGCAGCTGATACCCTGGGAGCCTTTCCCACCTGTAAACCAGTATTAGACAGCAGGCACTGGCTCACTCTTCCCCACGAGTTCCCATGCCAGTGCCAATTCTCCCAAGAGTAAGAAACCATAGAGCACTTTTTTTTTTTTTTTAAAAAGAAAGAGCATTATGCAAAAGGTGAGGGGGAAAGGTCCACCTGAGGATCTTATAGTGCCTCTCCCCACCTCCCCAAAGTGCAGAGCAATATTGCCGGTGCTGTCAAATGTTATTAGAAGGGCCGATGTGGGAGGGAGCGGAGGGTTACTCTTTGTTGCCTTCCCAGCCATAAACTGGGTCACTTTAATTAAATCCTGCAGGCAGGGGACCCAGAGCAGAAGCAGAAAGAGCCCAAAGGCCCAATTCAAAAGATCCTGACTCGGCCCTGCCTGGAGAGGGTTAACAGAAGAATTACTGGTGGATGTTTAATTAGGATTTGAGCGATGGGGATTGAGCATTAGGCCGGGGTTTGTTTAGGGCTCATGTGTGCTCAAGTGCCGAGGTAATTTCACATTGTGCTTTGCTGTGTCCTTCGCCCAGCTCCGCCAGCATGCCTTGCGGGAGCTGGAGTAAAAGCTCCACCTGGAGACAGCCGGAGCCTGCCGGCTTCCCCGGCTGCTCGCCGGAGGCGGCCACCGGAGAGGGTTTGCTGGGAGAGCGGGGGGCCCAGGAGCGCTCATCCCCGGAATTCGCTCCTCGCTCGCTCCCCGGCTGCAGCCCTGGCACTTCTTTTCCTTCCAGCACTTAGTGCCTCGAATTCCCTGGACCCACAGGGGAGCCGGGCACACGCTGTGCGGGAACAGTGAGGAATGGCAGGTCTGCGGAGGAGAGGGAGGCTAAGGGGATAAGTAAAACTCGAGCCATACTCCCCTGCCACGCCTGGCCACCGGCCATGGGCGAAGGCTGGTGCCTCAGAGCCGCGTTTGGGTATGGACCACGTGCAGCCTCGCCGCCGGTTACCCAGTGTCACGGGGTCAGGCAGCCCCCCCCGCGCACGTGCCCTTCCGGCGCGCTCCGACCTGCCAGCCGCCGGCATGCTGCT
>NW_010538151.1:51337-71955 GCF_000687285.1 Phaethon lepturus | reverse complement strand
GTCACAAGAGAGGCTTTTCTGAGGAAATAAAATTAGACGTGATTCCCCGCTTCGGTTTGAGGCTCCTTTTCCAAGCCCTCCGTCTAATTTGCTTTGTCTCAGCTGACCGCTTTCCCAAGAAAGCTGCTGGCGGTGACGGGTACAGCAGGGTGAACAAGGAAGCAAGACAGAGCTCCCGGGATCTACATGCCTGTCCCTATGTCGGGATTGGATTTTGAAATCCCGATCCTGAGTAGAAGTTTGCAGCTTGCTATAATGTTTCAGTGCTGGGACTGAGGCGTGAACTGGTATTAATCCCCAAGGTTCTTGGTGCTGCGAAGTAAGCGGATCCTCTTCTTTCTGGCTGGTGCGTTAAACAGGCGCCGGGAGTGCTGCCGGTAACTGGAACTCAGCCGCCCGCATTTGCCAAATTGCTGGCAGAGCCCCTGGTGTGTTTTTTTTACCCAGGCCAGCCAGCAGCATCCCAGAGGACTCCTGGGCACAGCCTGTGATTTACCATGGGCCGGGGATCCTTCCCGTAGGCAGCTTGCACACAGCTGCCCTGGTCTGGGGGGAAGGAGAGCTTTGCTGTATGGAAGCAGGGCACTGCAGGGCATGCAGCCTCAATACCAGGGAACTGTTCCAAGATGTTATCTAATTCTCTGGTACAGAAGTAGACTTTTTCACCAAAAGTCTGCCTAGGACCACTCAACAGAGAGAAGGTCAATCCCCTTCCGAGGCAGGCTTTCCCTAGCTGGGCTGAGCTCCGTAAAAGTGTGAGACCTTCTCCTGGACTTGAATAAGACCTTTCAAGTGGGGAGGAAATAAACAGATCTAGTCGAGTTTAGCAGCAGAACAAAGAATCTAAGATATGGAGAAAAAAAGTCCTTTATGCCATTAAAAACTGGGTGCTGTAGAGCCTGGGTAGCAAGAACAGAGGTGACAAGAGAGGCGTTCAGCTCTGGCATGCCCATGTCTGGGAAGCAAGGTTCAGTATCTCTAAATAATCTAAAACTACGCTGGCTTGTTATTAGTGGAAGCCAAGCCCTTGCATGTTATTAGTCAGCAGATGGTGTATAAATGTGATGTCAGGAACCAATCTAGCACGACCCACGGCAAGAAGGAGGATGATTAAACAGGGAAATGAAACAGAGCCGAGGAATGTCACAAAAGAGTCAGCAGAGAGGGACCTGGATCCCCAGCAGCACGGGGGCTTTAGACCACAGGAAAAAGCTTCACCAAGGAAAAAAAGCATGAAGTGAATCTGTAAACAGAGCTGACCACAGGGGAAAAAGATGAAATGGAAGCAGACTTTTTTACTATCTCAATCAGGGAGAAAAAAGTGACAAGAACTGACTGAGACACTGAAAAGTGAGTGATATGCTATTGCCAAGAATAATGCTCCAAACACTGTAAGAGCTGATAGAGGTACTGAGCGTTGTGAACCCAGACAGAATAAGACTTCAGAGACATCTCTCGGTTAAAGGAAAAAACAACCAACAAACTAACTGAAAGCCTTCAGCAGCAGAAAAGGAAGCAGATGTTAGTGCCAAGAGCACTAGCCTCCACAGGCAACTTCGGAGGCTGCCGTCAGCGACTCCCAGTGAAACAGGCAGGTGCATCTCTACCCTGGAATACAAACACAGTAGAGCCTGTCCTTACCCTGGCATACTCACAGTGAGACCTCACCTTTCTTTAGTCTTATCTAGAACAAATGATGTCCCTCAAGAAAGAGTTCATAAGGGCCAAAAATATCTCTCTCACTTCCTGGCCCCTCACATCTGTGCAAGAGACACAGCGTGTTTTCCCTCCTCTGTTTTCCCACAGTTTCTCTGCTCCAGCATCCTCACAATTTCCAACAATGTTGCTCAGATTCAACCCAACAAGTTCTGGGTTTCTCATTAAAATAAACTTGTATCAGACTCCTCCCAAACAGAGCAACAGGTAATTTTTTTTTCCCCAAGGAACTCAGGGCTCTTTTCTAATTCTCCACTTTCAGGAGAGGTTCAACCCCCACTGTCTGCTGGCCTATATGACCTGCTTGTCCATTTGCCTTCAGGCAGAAGTCTCCTAATGTAGTCCTAGTGGGGACATTTTCTATTTCAGCACCTTCAGGCAGATGGAGAAGAGGATAAACCAGCTCCATCAGACCTCTGTGAAAGCAGCTGCACCTCGAAATGTGCAGATACTCGAGTTAGAGCCAAGTGAGCTCAGGTGTCTTTATCGGTGCGTAGCCATGTAAAGAGGCACTTCTGGGACACTGGCCCTGGCTAGCTAACCTGACTTGCAGCATGGTACCCAGGTGGCTTGCCATCTTCCAGAACTGTCTGGCTCGGCTCTGCCTTGGGCATCTCTTCAGGATTCAGCGGTGTGTCATGCGAACGCACCTGCAGAAGAAGATCCTCCGATAACCTATGGCCTCCAGCAACCCAGCACAGAGCTCAGCACAGACCTGAGAGCAGGTTCCTCTGCCGGTGGTGGGTGTATTTCTATTTATTCCTTTTTGCATATATACATTAACATGTATAATTAATGCTTCCGCAGTGGGGTTTTTTTGATCTTGCACGTGATTTTTATTTTTCCCATCGTATCTCCCTTGCCTTAGCATGTGCCAGTCTATTTCTTATTTTTCTACTCACAGTTAACAATCCTCCCTGCCCATCTCTCTCCCCCTTCAGTTTAGACCACTCGCCCACCTCTCTGCAATATAGGCCATCCTCCCCTATCTCTCCTTCCTTCATCTCCTTCCCTCCCTCCCTCCTTCCTCAGTATAGGCCACCTCCCCATCTCCCTCTCCCTCTCCTGTCAGCAAAGCAGTTTATCGGCAGTTGCAGTCTCATCTATCAGTCCAATTCATCTTTCCCTGCAGCCTTTGGGGGAGAGTGAGGGGAAAAACCACAAGCTGCCTTCTTAAAGAAACCAGCGGCAGCCACGGGCATTAATATGAGAAGCTTGGGAAGGTGTCGTTTTTCACTCAAGCTGACATTTAAGCTGTTTCATAAATATGAAATCAAACCAAGGGCCCAGATGGGCCTCCACCCCCTCCTCTTTTGACTAAGAGCGACTGTGATACTCCTTTCACCAGCTTAAAACAAGGGGATGACAGGAGCAAATCCCTGGGGGATGAAGGATAGAGGAGCGACTGTTCTCAGCGATGGCACCTCCGACGTTTACACTAGTTTCAGCCACCAACCGGTATGGGAGAGCCATCAGTCACTATTGGTAGTGGCAGGTTTTCTGAGGTGGGATTTCCCTCTGAGTGCACAAGGCAATGGGGTGGATATTTTCCCTGCTATACCCACAAGGGGTGGTGGATCTCTTTTCATCAACAGCTCTCTTCTCACTATAACTCTGTTTCACACACACGCAGAGCCTGATTTTGGGAGAGGAGGAGGTATAAATATCTGTTCCTGGTCCTTTTTAGAAATCTGGCCAGCTTACACGACCCCAGTCTCTACGCAGCCTGTGGTACCACCTTGTGCAGCCTGTGCAACACCTTGAGGACAGCAACACCACAGGGAACCAGCACATTTTTAGGAGAATTTACTGGACCAGCTGGGAGGGCTGCAACCTCACCCTCTCCTCCGCTCCCATTAGGAAGCAAATCTTTTCATGGCTGGGCTGAGGAAGAGGTGTCATGGGTACCTGTTAGTGACCACAGATCCCAGGAGCAAGGGAAAGGAGGCAGAACCTGCTGTTTCTTCCTCTTGGTATGGTAACATGGGTCCCTGAGTTTGGCTGGGGTGTTTGCTTTGTCGTGACCACCACGCTGGCACTGCTTCAGACCACCATCCACCCCACTGTCCCTACAAATCCATACTGTACATGCAGGCAAGGGGAGAGGGCCACAGCCTGAGGAGAGGAGACATGGAAACAGCACCTTTAGATATGCCATTGGATATTACTGGCAGTGGTACAACTCCCTGGGATCCAGGCATTAATTACAACTGCCCTGAAATTGCTCACCCGCTGATACAGGATACGACAGCAGAAAGCGGCATCTTGAGGCACTGAGTTCTGCCTCTTGGTTTCACAGAGAGCCGTGTCACGCAGAATCATCCCCCAACACAGCATGCTCATGGTGCTTCATGCCATCTGCCCCTACGGTACCCTTTTGAAAGGTTTGCTCAGACTACTCTCCTCTGATGGACAGATACCATGTAATTCCCAGTACAGGTTTAGCTGACCACTTTTGGGAGAACAGTGAACTTCAATTAAAGTAGCTTTTCCCTCGTGTTTGACCCAATTATGTGTTTACAGAGAATAATTGTGTGTCCCCGGTCTCCATTTTACTAGACTGAACAGGGCGGGCTCATTTCCTCTGACCTGATGGGCTTGCTGTTCCCCTGATCATACGGGTTTTCCATGTTGGCATTTGCTCCAGTTTTCATTCTCTTCTCTTGAAAACTATTAAGAATGACACTGTTCCAGATGATGTCTACACCTCCTCCATACAACCCCCCTGTGTCTAGTGTATGCTCTTCCCCTGGCACATCCTAAGATCTCATGTACCTCTGTTTCAAGTTGTGAGCTCATAGTTCTACTGTGATTGACTGCTACAAGCAACTCTGTCTTCTGTTTTCTTGTTTCAAACTGATAAGCCTTTAGAGTGCAGGAGAAACTCTCGATCACAGTACCCAAATCTGTGGCCTTGCATCCCATCCTGCTGCGTTCCCTCACATCCCTGTTAGTCCAATCCCCACAACACCTTGTGTGATATTCTGGTGATTCTAGGCATTGATGATGCAACCTGTTGAAGTTAACCCACTCCTAATTTTAGGTCAAAGTCATCATTGAAAACGTTGGTCTCAAGACCAAGGCTTAGGAACTTACCTAGCAACTTTCTTCCCCCTCTTTCACCAGTTTCTTACTCACCTCACATTTCTTGTACTAATCCTTGTCTTCCCTCATTTAACTAATAATTTCCCAGGTGGCACCATACCAAATTTTAATGAAGTACAGATAGAGGAGATCTACTACTTTTCCCTTGTCTAGAACATCAGTAACCTTATCAAAGACAGATATCGAGTTTGTCTGGCACAATCTCTTTTTGATAATGGCATATTGCACTATATCCCATTTTCTATTCCATGTCTTCAATTATTCTTTCCGACATAATTTGCTCTGAATCCATCTATGCCCTTGAGGCCAAAATAACAAGCCCACAGCTGCCTAGATTGCTCTCCCTCCCTTTCTTAAATATGGGTACTACATTTGTTATTATCCAGGCAGAGGAACCACCAGTGATTGGACAGACTTATTAAAAATCCCATCTACCAGACCTGCGATTTCATGGGCCAGTTCTTTTAGCATGCCAGGGAGGGTGATTTCTTGCCCTCCCCAGTTTGAACACAGTAAGCTCTCTGAATTGCTTCCATCTTGCATGCAATCATTGTCCTTTCAGTACACTTATTCCCATTAGTCCACTTGACTTGGCCCCCACACTCTGTATTTCTGCTCTTAGGGGAAAAGTATCCCTCTAGTTT
Organism: Phaethon lepturus; assembly: GCF_000687285.1. Taxonomy (NCBI): domain Eukaryota; kingdom Metazoa; phylum Chordata; class Aves; order Phaethontiformes; family Phaethontidae; genus Phaethon; species Phaethon lepturus. The sequence goes on along the minus strand of NW_010538151.1, from coordinate 66,490 downwards.
AGAGCTGTGCAAATTTTTCTCACTACATATAGAGGTTCCACATCTTTTTTCATTTATAGTATTAAGGATCTTTCTGTTGTTTCATTTCCTTTGCAGGGACTAACTCAGTTTGACTTCTGGCAATTTTCACTTCATCCCTGCACTTCCTGACCTCCCAAGACATACCTTTCTTTTTCACTTAATCCCCTTTCCAAGGTAGCCTTGATGTGCAGGTGGACTAGGCAGTTATCAAGTGCAGCAGACTGCTGGGGGGGTAATAAAAGGGCCACAGACCTATGGCTTTCTTGGCCTACACCAAATGCTGTAGAGTTAGCCTTACTGTGATTGTCAACATGGACAGGGTCAGGGTGGCTGCTACTGCTGCAGGAACATGCCCTCTGAGCAACGGGAACTGCTGCTCCTACCCTCTGCTTCTCTGGGTAGCAGTGAAGTAAATTAGACCTTTCTTTCACATCCCCTTCCCCGTCCCAATTCTTCACTTCCCCTCCCAGAGGCATGTATCCACCTTTCACACATGCCACCACAAGCAGCAGCCTGAGAGGCACAGCTTTGGGTTCAGAGTAGAAACAGGGCACTTTTGTAGCTACTTCGGAGGTGGGTAAAATAGAGGCAGATCTGCATTTTGAGATGACAGTGGTTGCAAGGGTATTGAGTAGTGGAGGTAGAGAGGAAGCCTCCTTTCCCTAACTACAGTTCTCTGAAACCTCCCACAACTCCTTTGCAGCCCCCCAGCTCATCTTGTCTTCACTCGCCTCACATCTGCTTTGCACTGTCGCCACAAATGACTTCTTTGATCTTCATATTTAGGGATGGCAGCATTCAGAAATTTGTTAATACTGTAGACAATGTGCTGCTTCTGCCCTCCTCTGTTTCTTCTAGGCTCTCTGCTTGTGGCTGAAATGTTTTTAAAGTTAAGATTTTTTTAAAAGTTGGTCATTTATTTCCTCCAGGTTTGCTCCCTTTTCCTGTGATGCAAATTCCAAATAATTTTGCACTACCCACTTAAATGTATTCCCCCACTCCTCCTCCTTTAAAGTCTCTGAGTTCCCAAGTCCAATTGACTTACTGATTTCTTTCCTTACACAAAGTTTGCCCTTTGGAAATAAAAGAAAACTCTCATTCTTATTTATCCAACCACTCAGTTTGAACTGAAGCATATAGCTGTAGGACATGAAGGGACCTTGAGAGCCCACATACTCCATCTCTGCCCCAAGCTACGATCGGTTGTCCAGACCTCCATCACTCTTGACAGGCATGTGTTTAACCTGCTCTTTTAAACCTCCACTGGCAGAGACTCCATAACCTCCCCAAGCAATCTGTTCCTTGTATTACACTCCCTGCCCTCAAAAAGTGTTCCCCAATGTCTCATTTGAATCTCTTTTCCTGCAATTTAAGACCATTATTGCTTGTCCTCTCTACCACTGATGCAAAGAAAAGGTTATTGTCTTCATGGCAGCTTCCTCCTTCCTCATAAACCCTTTCAATCTTCTCTTCTCAGGTTAAGCAGCTCCCAGCTCAGTCAGTCTTCCCTCACTAGTTGTGGTTTCTACATTGCTAGCATTCCTGGTTTTGTTTTCCGGACTAAGTGCAGGAAACCTTTATCTTTCTTAAAATGTAGCATCCAAAACTTGATGCAGTTGAGGCTGAATTGAAAAAGGATTACTTCAGATACCTTACACATGACACTCCTATTTATACATCACAGCATGATGTTTGCTTTCATTGCAACAGATGATTTACTATTATTGACCCACAGGCAGTTTGTGATCCACTGTAACCCTCTATACCTTTCTCAGCAGAACTATACCCAGCCACTCCTATTTTGTGCTGGTACTATAGATGGCTCCTCAGCACCTTGTGCTCATCTTCATTGATTTGCATCCCATTTTTTGCAGATTATTTCTCCAATCCATCTAAATAATTTTGAATTTGAAACCTGTCCCCTGTACATGCTTTTCAACGGGGTTTTCATTCTTTTATTAAGGCCATGCATTATCCCATAACCTAAGTTGTCGGTGACCATGGTACCCAACTTCATGCATCCTTCTAGCCACCCAGTGAATCACTGATAACTGTTTTACAAGTACAGTTTTCCAAACAGTTTTGAATCCATATCACAGTAATTTTATCCAGGCTGCATTGCTCTAGCCTGCTAATGGAAGTCTCACATGAGGCAGTGTCAAAACCTAACAAGTCAAGGTGCTTTGTCGTTATCTACAAGGCTTGTTACCTGTCAGAGTAGGAAATCAGGTTGGCTTTATACAATTTGTTCCTGACAAAATCAAATTGCCTGTTATTTACCATGTTGCTATCCAACTCATGATCAATCTATTGTTAGGTTCCACATAAAGCTCTCCTGTAAAATTCTCTCTGCTAACTGAAATCAAGGCTAGAATAACAGCACTTTTGATGGGCCTCAGTGATTATTTGGTGATGAAGTCTTTTAGCTATCACATTCAAGAATAACCAGGCCCTACTTTTATTAATAGCGTTTATTTTACAATCTACATTTCAGAAAATATAGCCTTCTAAACTGACTCAATTCCTAGTTTTATTTCTCTCTCTCTCATACGTGTTGAGGTGCTTAATGATCCCATGGGCTAGAGCAGACACCCAGAAGTAACATTTTTCCAGTTCCTCCCCAAAATGATTTTAACCCAAGCCAATTCTCTTTTAGCTTTGCTACTACTTATTTGTCCATCACACCTTTAATGTGCATAATCCCAGATAACTTTATTTTTTTTCTGTCTTTCCTGAAAACCATATACCCTTCAATACCTATGTTCCAGTCATGACCGTTAATCTAACATGTTTCTATAATAACCGGTTAATAACAAATAGTTCTTTTGCTGGTTTTTTTGTTCCTTGGACTAATGTTAATGCACCTTGGCTGTTTCAGTGTACTCTTGCCCATTTTTCTAGCTAAACTGTGTACAAGCGTTCCCCAAAGAGTATTGCTAGTTTCACGACTGTTCCAGTCAACATTTGTACTCTCATTTTCTTTGCCTTTTTGTTTTATTCCTTCAATCCTACATCCATCTATTGTTATATACTCTTTTACCTAGTCTTGTTCTTTCTGAGTATTAAACAAACAAGCAAACAAACGTAGGGACAAATATTGTACAAGCCTTTCCCAGACTTCCACTCTGTTTCCTAGACTAATATCTTACTATTAATTGTGCTACTTCAATGCCAGAAATTAGTCTCAGCCATAACAGGAGTTGCCTCTCCCTGGTGTATGGCTATCCTTTTGGGAATGCCTCTCAGTGGTTAGGCTTTCTGAAAACCTTCCCAACAAGATCAGCCCTGTGACTCTTACTCTCTCTTGTGCACACAAGAAATCCCACTGTAGTTCACCCAAGCTTCACTTACTGCTCTGAGCACTTTCCTTAGCATGGAACAGATATTTTTGACCTTCTCTGGTCAGATTCTGGCAGTAACACTTTTCCTGGCATGAAGGTCAGCCATCGGATTTTTCACAGGATGGTCTTTGGGTTCACAGATCTTCACGGTGGGATTCACTACTGGATGTACCAGGGATTGACATATCTGTCAAGACAAAGAAAAACCATCAGTCCTGGGCTGTGTCTGTGGAAGCACACACCACACCATACAAAGGCCACATTTCCAAAAGTAAGTAAGTTGCCAAAGTGTGCAACTTTCTGTGCCATGGCCCATGTGGACGCCTCGCAGAAGCAGTCAGGACAGGAGGGCACAGTAGCTGCAAGTGTCAGGGGATATTAGTTCCCCTGACTCAGCCACTTGTCATCCTTGCAGTCCTGCAGCAAACTGTAGCGCAGATGAAGAGAGAGACAGTCATTCCAGCAAGTACAGAGCAAGGTAGAAGGAAGGGGAAGGTCTGGATTGCCTCTGCTGTGTGAGAGGCTTTTCTATTCTGTCCCTGTAGCCTGCTCTGAGAGGCGAGTGGACCGAAGAATTCACACTGATTCAAACATCCCTTGGAAAACAGAACGAGCCTTCAGGACTCGTGGCAGAGTACTGCCCTTATCTGCTGATTCTTCTGCTGCAGAAGGAAAAAAAGAAACTGGTCGGGAGAGAAATTTGTGATAATGTGGAGAGCAAAGTGTGCAGTCACCTGAAGAGCTCCAAAAGCCTGGAGATTTAGGACATCAAGAAGTTTTAAGACGAATTATAAATATTCTTTAGAGAAAATTGAAGGAGGATAACTTTTCTCTCAAAATGCCTAGCCTCACAGATTATTAGATAAGATATTATTACAAGCCAGGAAAAAATGACAGACGATCTCTTGAAATGTAGTTCAGTAAGGAAACCAAGTTATATTCCTATAGCACCTGGAACATGATATTCATAATCAACCAAAAAAAAAAAAAAAAAAGAAGACAATGAAGAAGAGAGAGAGTAGGAGAAATAACAGAAGGAGATAGGGCCCCAGAGACATGCTATTAAAAAATTATATTTAGAATCTCTGAGTCTCCAAGGAACAGCAGACGCAGAAGTCAATTATACTGCCTCAAAGGGAGATTTCCAAATACCATACCTAGTGGGAAATTACACAGACTTGACTCCCTACATGTTCACAGCTCCCATGAACATTTCCATTTCACAAGGCAATTGTGAATCTCTACCACTCTGGGGTGGCAGCTTTTTCATGGAAGGTGTAAGTATAATAAACATTAGCTGTATACATGTCTAATCTAGTAGATTAATAGACCTGAACAAAATTTGGAATCCCTTTGCCAAAGTAAGTTCTGCAATTTCAAATTTGCCTTTGTTAAAAAAAGAAAAAAAAGTAAAAAAGACCAAAACATAGAAAGTCTTAATGAAAAACTGTTCATTTTATGTCAATCAGAATGTTTTGTCTGTATCTTAACTTTAACGTTACATTATACTGTAGTTTCAATGAGAAAATAGGAATCCAAGCAAGAAGTTATAAAAAAGCCTAAATGAAACATTTCAACCTCCTGGAAGTGTTGATGTGTTTTCTGAGTGAAATTTCATCAGATGGGGCACATTTTTACAGACCCTGAAGCTTTTATAAAATCAGCCTTTACAAATGGAAAATTGTTACACTACCAAAAAAAAAAAAAAAATCAAGTACCTCTCCTATTGGGTTTCTAACCTTCATCACTAGAAGTACAATCACTGTCACTTGTGTCACTAAACAGACTTGTAGGTGTGAGCAGCAACAATCTCAGCAGTTCCGCTGGCTAGACACTCAAGAGGGTATGTTCAAATTCATGTGGTTTGCACTTATGACCTTCAGACCACTGCAGGTCCACAGCCTGTCTTTAAGAGTCAGTGTAAGATACCTATGAAACACAGTGTCTTTTGCTAGGTTTGAACTTGCTACAAGAATTGAAATTTCCACTGGAAATGTTTGGTGGTTTCTGATTTTGAAAAGCGTGGCTGTCCCCAATACTCGGCTGCCTTGCAGGACAGCAGAGGATGAAGAGTCACCACATCAAGCCTTGCCCTGCTGCAGGAGCAGAGGAAAATATACTGGCCAGCCATGCAGCAGCCCCAGGGAAAACCTCCTCTGAGGAAGAGAAAAGCTTTCTGAAGGAGGGATATGACAGCTGCAGCTTCCTTTGAAAGCCACTCTCTCCCCTGTGTCTCCAGGGCAAACACATATCTGAGGTTCTTCCTCTCTTTTGCTTTCCTGGTTAATCTTCACTGCATGTCTGACGTTACTCTTCCCTTGTATTTCTGAAATTACTCTTCTTTTTCTGTTGCACAGTTAACTCTTTCCTGGGTTTCTGGAGAGTGATAAATACATTAACAAATGCAGCTCTCTGCCTATCAAACCTGGAAATCAGGGAAGTTGTGAATTCAGAAGATGAAACTCTACAAATCCCAGCTGCTGAGATGCAGCAGATGAAGGACATTAACATACAGCGGTTGTATTAGATAGTTATCACCTCAGTGAAACATTTGGGCTGTTGATCCATCGATCTATCCTCCCTGCTCAACAGATCAAGTACAACCTAGGAGAAGTTCTTGAGGGTTATGATCCACTGCCCACTTCTGTCACCAAGACCTTTCTTGCTTCAGTCAGTGACAACAAAGACACACCCTTTATCTTCAGAGATAAGTGTTTCACTTCAGGTCAAATAGTGGTCTAGTATCAGTGAACAGTGAGTAGGACAAAAAATTGGTCACTACCTAGTAGCTAATGACTGAGCTGTTAGAGAAATCACTACACTTCACTAACCATTTTAGACTAGAAGAAGTATTAATTAACAGAGAAATTGTCTGAGCAGCCAGAGATCAGGTTAGAAAAGTTAAAGCCTGGATAGAATTAAATCTGGACAGAGACATCAAAGGCATCAAGAAAAGCTTCTATGGGTACATCGGTGATAAAAGGAAGATCAGGGAAAATTTCCTTCCCTGGAAGGAAATGGGAGACCTGGTTACACAGGATATGGAGAAGGTACTCAATGTATTTTTTGCCTCAGTCTTCACCAGCAAGTGCTCAAGCCACACCACCCAAGTTGCAGCAGGCAAAGGCAGGGACTGGGAGAATGAAGAACTGCCTACTGTAGGAGAAGATCAGGTTCAAGACCATCTAAGGAACCTGAAGACCATTATATCCATTAGACTTGAGAAGCTGTGGCAGTCCAGTGAAGTGTCCACTGACTGGAGAAGGGGGTACATAACCCCCATTTTTAAAAAGGGAAATAATGAAGACCTGGGGAACTACAGGCCAATCAGTCTCACCTCTGTGCCCAGCAAGGTCATAGAGCAGATCCTCCTGGAAACTATGTTAAGGCACACGGAAAATAAGGCGGTGATTGGTGACAGCCAACATGGCTTCACTAAGGGCAAATCATGCCTGACAAATTTTGTGGCCTTCTATGACAGGGTTACAGCGTTAGTGGATAAGGGAAGAGCAACTGACATCATCTACCTGGACTTGTGAAAAGCATTTGACACTGTCCTGCACAACAACCTTGTCTCTAAATTGGAGAGACATGGATTTGATGGGTGGACCACTTGGTGGATAAGGAATTGGCTGGATGGTTGCACTCAAAGAGTTGCGGTCAATGGCTCAATTTTCAAGTGGAGACTGGCGACGAGTGGTGTTCCTCAGGCACCGGTATTGCGACCAGCGCCATTTAACATCTTTGTCAGCAACATGGACAGTGGGATTGAGTGCACCCTCAGCAAGTTTGCTGACAACACCAAGCTGTGTGGCGCAGTTGACATGCTGGAGGGCAGTGATGCCATACAGAAGGACTGGTCAATGGCTCAATTTTCAAGTGGAGACTGGCGACGAGTGGTGTTCCTCAGGCACCGGTATTGCGACCAGCGCCATTTAACATCTTTGTCAGCAACATGGACAGTGGGATTGAGTGCACCCTCAGCAAGTTTGCTGACAACACCAAGCTGTGTGGCGCAGTTGACATGCTGGAGGGCAGTGATGCCATACAGAAGGACTTCGACAGGCTTGAGAGGTGGGCCCATGCAAACCTCATAAAGTTCAACAAGGCCAAGTGCAAGTTCCTGCACATGAGTCAGGGCAATCCCAAGCACAAATACAGGCTGGGAGGAGAATGGATTGAGGGCAGCCCTGAGAAGAAGGACTTGGGGGTGTTGGTTGATGAGAAGCTCAACATGACCTGGCAATGTACACTTGCAATCCAGAAAGCCAACCATATCCTGGGCTGCATCAAAGGACACGTAACCAGCAGGTCAAGGGAGGGGATTCTCCCCATCTACTCTGCTCTAGTGAGACCCCACCTGGAGTACTGCGTCCAGCTTTGGAGCCCTCAGCAAAGGAAAGGCATGGACCTGTTGGAGGGAGGAAGTCCAGAGGAGGGCCACAAAGATGATCAGAGGGCTGGAGCACCTCTCCTATGAAGACAGGCTGAAAGAGTGGGTTTGTTCAAGCCTAGAGAAGAGAAGGCTCCAGGGAGACTTAGAGCAGCCTTCCAGTACCTGAAGGGCACCTACAAGAAAGTTGGAGAGGGACTTCTTACAAGGCCATGTAGTGATAGAACAAAGGGTAATGGCTTTAAACTGAAAGAAGGTAGATTTAGATTGGATATAAAGAAGAAATTCTTCACTGTGAGGGTGGTGAGGCACTACAGGTTTCCCAGAGAAGTTGAGGCTAATGCCCCATCCCTGGAAGTATTAAAGGCCAGGTTGTATGGGTCTTTGAGCAACCTGGCCTAGTGGAAGGTGTCCCTGCCCATGGCAGGGGAGTTGGAACTAGATGATCTTTAAGGTCCTTTCCAACCCAAATTATTCTATGATTCATTCTAATTACAGTATGGACAGTGGGATTTGGCCAAGTAAATAGGAGGACATGCGCTGTAGATATTTGCATCTCAGGAAGCCATCCTAAGCTTCACTTGTAAGCCAGTAAAGCTGTAATCAATATAACTAATGCTGTTTAGGGTGCAGTTCATCATGTCCTAAAATAAACACCTATGTTTTATTTGCTGAAGCACTCTTCAGTATCCGTTAACAATAATGGCATATAGATGTGTATGTATAGCAGGGGTGTATCTAGGACATAGACAACTGCGTTGTAGATACTCGTCGCTAAACAAGACAAGTCTTCCCCACCTTCCTTTCCGAGCTATAAATGGGACCCTGGTAGACCAGTGGGGAATAGGCTTGCATTATCTGTGCACAATTTGTTGGGGACTTCTTTGCACCTATATCCTCTCATAGCTAATGGTCTGTTCCATTAATTCTTAAGGTTAAGGTGACCTTGCAAAGCTAAATAAGTGCATTTCTCAAATAGCACACAGCAAATATATGTATGTACACAATTAGATATTCATGAAAATTAACCCTGCCTCTCTAATTCATTTCCCACTTTCCTTTCAGTGGCAAGATAATCCACTTAAATAGAGTTCCCAACCTTTCTACAGGTATAAAACAACATGAAAAAGCTGGAAAAACCCAGTTGGTTGGTTCCTTTCCTATTCATGGAATAAAAAGAATAATTATTTCCTTATTAAAACAAAAAATAATTTTTTATAAGCTTTCATCCTTTTTTGCCTTCATTATAAATAAAAAAGAAAAATGATACTTAATAAAAATAAACCAAAATTGATGCAAACAGAATAATTGGCAAGACATGAAAATAGCGCTCGTGTCCTGGAGACACACTGTGTTATTGGTCGTTTCTTAATTTTCACTCTATTAAGGTAATTTCCTGTGACTGTGGCTTTTTTTCCAGCAGCCATTCTCACACACTGTCATCCCTGCCTTCTTCACATGGTGGGTGGGGGTGTGTGGTTTGGGATTTTTTTTTTCCTGATCAGGAAAGAAAAACACATGTATCATCAGGTCCATTTCCCAGAAGTCTAGAGGCAGATGTGCTGGTCTCTGAGTCCAAGTACATGGAAGGGAGCAGTGAAGGTAAATTGCCAAATAGAACTTCCACATCACTGTAATATCAGCTCAACAGCACATTTATTGGATGTCTCCTACAAGAAGCCAAAGTTTAAGGCAACACTGCACACTAAAAGCTTTTACATTCTACCCAGAAAAATGCTTGCATCACTGCTGCAGCCTAACTTGGACCCAGATCTGGTTCTAAGCTTACAACAGACTCACAACAATTTGTAAACAGGATAAATCTACAAGTATATGAGTTTCTGTGGCCAGACTGACAGCCACATGTCAGTTTTCTTCATTGGTTATTTTCTTCCCTTGCTTTCTTCCCATGCTACCACCCATCAAGGTCATTATGTATACCTGCTGTAAGATGTAATCAACTTGAGGAAGTTTATAACTAAATCTAGATTTTGCAGAGAGCTGTCCCAGCTTGAAATGAACAGCATGTCTTCAAATATGCCGGGAGTGAATAAGGCCAAATTAAATTGATTTAAATTCTCATATTAAGTAAGACTAAAACCTTTGTCTAAAACTCTGACTGCTCCACCTGAAATCATTTTAGAAAGCTTTGGAAGTCTGGGAATGGAAGATGTCTTTGGCCTCTTCACCTTTTCCACTTTCCTCCTTGCTTCCAGCCAGAACCATATATGAAAGTGTGGAAAAGTCTTCACTGGAAGCAAAAACTGTCAGATGTTCTCAGACTATAATTTACTGCCTGTGATCAGAACCTGGCAAAGCAGAGAGAGCAAAGTGCTCTTCCAGTGCTGTTTTCCCCACCATCTCTTGACTCTTGCTATCCCTCTTTGTGCATGTATTTGCATGTGCGCGTGACTCTACAATGACTTTGAAAATCCACATGAATTTTATTATTATCTAGATATCTTGTGAATATTTTCCAAAAATATGCTGGAGGTTGTACACAAACTTCCCTGGAAATGGCTTTTGTTCCACGGTAAGTAAGTTCCCAGTGGGCAAGGAGCGAAGCCGCAACCTTCTCGCTGTAAGCACCTTCTCCGTTAGCGCAAGCAGGGCACGCGGGAGAGCTCAGCCATGGCCAGGTGGAAGGCAGTGACCTCTACACTTGCCAAGGTGGATGTGGGAACCCAGACAGAGCTCCCACAGAAACACATGGCTGTCCAAGTCACAGACTGCAGGGAGTGCCAGAGCCTTGAACTGGCAACAAGTGGCAGTGAGGAGAACTGCTGCATCCGCTGTCAACAGGTGGACAACCTGCTCAGCCTGGTGGCAGGGCTGCGTGAGGAGGTTGAAAGGTTGAGGAGCATTAGGGAGGCCGAACAGGAGATAGACTGGTGGAGCCAGGCTCTGCCCTCCTTGGAACAGAATTGGGAGCACCCACCAGAGAGCACCCAGGATCAAGGGCCCTCTGTATCCTGCCCTTGTCAAACCAAAGGCAGAAGTCTAAATGAAAAGAGTGAGTGGAAGAAAGTTCATGGTAGGGGCAGCAGGCGAAATCCCCTCTTGCCCACCTTGCCCCCCCCCAGGTGCCTCTGAGCAACAGGTACGAGGCTCTGGTTGAGAAAGAACAGGCAAATGATGATGTTGACAACAGGTAAGCTATACCAGCGTTGTCTATACATTCAGACAGGCCTACTCCCCGTTACCACCACCACACACAAAAGTAAAAAAAGAAGGGTTGTAGTTGTAGGCAACTCTGCTCTGAGGGGAACAGAGGGTCCAATGTGCCACGTAGACCCTCCTCACAGGGAGGTTTGCTGTCTCCCTGGAGCCTGGGTTAAGGACATCACCAGGAAACTTCCTAGCTTAGTGAGGTCCACAGATTACTACCCATTACTGATTTTCCATGTGGGTGGAGAAGAACTATCAATTTGTAGTCCACAAACAATTAAGAGAGAGTTTAGGGCCTTGGGATGGTTAGTGAGAGAATTGGGGGTGCATGTTATTTTTTCTTCCCTCCTTCCAGTTGAAAGCAGTGACATTGGAAGGTACAGGAAGACCCAGTCCGTCAACACATGGCTCTGTGGCTGGTGGTATCACCACAATTTTGGGTTTTTTGATAATGGGATGGCATACATGGCACCAGGAATGCTGGCATCAAATGGGAGACACCTCTCTCAAAGGGACAAGAGGGTCTTTGCCCAAGAGATAGCAGGGCTGATATTGACAGGGCTTTAAACTAGATGCGAAAGGGGAGGGTGATAATAATATTAAGATTGTTTGTGATAATCAATCAACTCCCTTCCTGAAATGCCTGTACATCAACACATGCAGCATGGGGAATAAACAGGAAGAACTAGAGATGCGGGTGTGGTCACAGGGCCATGATATCATTGCAATCATGGAGACGTGGTAAGATAGCTCACATGACTGGAATGTTGTCATGGATGGCTACATCGTGTTTAGGAAAGATAGGCCAGGAAGGCGAGGTGGTGGTGTTGCTCTTTATGTACATAAACAACTGGAATGTATTGAGTTCTGCCTAGGAGGAGATGAAGTACCTGTTGAAAGTTTATGGGTAAGAATGAAGGGGCAGGCTAATATGGTCGATATTGTTGTGGGTGTTGACTATAGACCACCAGACCAGGCAGAAGAAGTAGATGACGCCCTCTACAAACAACTAGAAGTAACCTCAAAATCACATGCCCTGGTGCTTACAGATGACTTCAATCACCCAGATATTTGTTGCAAAGGCCACACAGCTAGGCACACACAATCCAGAAGGTTCCTGCAGTGCATTGATGACAACCTTCTGATGCAGGTGGTATAGGAGCCAACAAGGAGACATGTGCTGCTGGACCTTGTATTAACAAACAAGAAAGGACTGGTTGGGGACATAAAGGTTGGGGGTAGCCTTGGCTGTAGCGATCATGACATGACGGAGTTCAGTATTGGACGAGGAAGAAGCAGGGCAATAAGTAAGATTGCAACCCTGGATTTCAGGAGGGCTAACTTTGTCCTCTTCAAAGACCTACTTGGAGGTATCCCATGGGCTAGGATTCTAGAAGGTAGGGGAGCCCAGGAGAGTTGGTTAATATTCAAGCACCAGTTCCTCAAAGCTTGAGATTTGTGCATTCCTTTAAGTAAGAAATCAAGTAGAGGAGGCAGGAGACCCCCATGGGTGAGCAAGGAACTGTTGGAAAACTTGTATGGAAGAAAGGATTTTACAATAGGTGGGAAAAGGGACTGGTTGCTTGGGAGGACTATAGGAATGTTGTCAGGATATGCAGGGATGCAACAAGGAATGTCAAGGCCCTCTTGGAACTAAATCTGAAGAAGGAGGTAAAAGAGAACAAGAAGGGCTTCTTCAAGTATATCCATGGTAAAAGGAAGACTAGGGAAAATGTGGGACCTTTGGTGAATGAAGTGGGAGCCCTGGTGACAGGGCAGTGGATGTGGTTTACCTTGATTTCAGTAAGGCTTTTGACACTGTCTCACCTAACATCCTCATAGTGAAGCTCAGGAAGTATGGGTTGGATGAGTGGACTGTGAGATGGATCGAGAACTGGCTAAGCAACAGAGCTGAAAGGGTTGTGGTCAGCAGTGCAGAGTCTGGTTGGAGGCCTGTAGCTAGTGATGTTCCCCAGGGATCAGTACTGGGTCCAGTTTTGTTCAACATCTCCATCAATGAGCTAGATGAAGGGTTGGAATGCACCCTCAGCAAGTTTGTTGATGATACAAAACTGGGAGGAGTGGCTGATACACCAGAAGGCTGTGCTGCCATTCAACGGGATCTGGACAGACTGGAGAGTTGGGCAGAGGGGAACGTCACGAAATTTAACAAGGACAAGTGTAGAGTTCTGCACTTGGGAAGGAACAACCCCATGCATCAGTACAGGTTAGGGGTTGACCTGCTGGAAAGCAGCTCCATGGAGAAGGACTCTGGAGTCCTGGTAGACAATGAGATTTCCATGGGACAGCAATATGCCCTGGTGGCCAAAAGGGCCAATGGTATCCTGGGGTGCATTCAGAAGAGTGTGACCAGCAGGTCAAGAGAGGTTATCCTCCCTCTCTACTCTGTGCTGGTCAGGCCTCATCTGGAGTATTGTGTCCAGTTCTGGGCTCCCCAGTTCAAGAGAGACAGGGGACTTTTGGAGAGAGTCCAACGAAGGGCTACGAGGATGATTAAGGGACTGGAATATCTCTCGTACAAGGAAAGGCTGAGAGACCCGGGGCTGTTTAGTCTGGCGAAGAGAAGGCTGAGAGGGGTGTTGATATTGATATGTCAGTATAAATATCTGAAGGGTGGCTGTCAGGAGGATCGAGCCAGTCTCTTTTCAGTAGTGCCCAGTGATAAGATGAGGGGTAATGAGCATAAACTGCAGCACAGGAAATTCCACCTCAACATGAGGAAAAACTTCTTTACTGTGAGGGTGACAGAGCACTGGGACAGGCTGCCCAGAGAGGTTGTGGAGTCTTCTTGCCTTGTATCAGTGATATCAACAGCTCATGTTCTCTTTTCAACCATTGGCAGGCATAAAATAACCAGGCTGATATTACTGAACCTGATTTCTGTTTCAGATGGATTTGACTAGGAGAGACAGTTGTCTTCTTATCTGCTGCCTGTCATTAGGAGTGGGCATGACCTGGATGACGGCCCAAAATGAGAGAAGGGGGAGCTGGGTTCCACAAGCAGCTCTTGCCACAGAGATGAGATCCAGCCTTGCAGAAGGTACTGCATCCCTCTGCCTCCTTCCTGTCCTGCACAGCAGTCCTAAGTGAAAGCTCACCAGCTCTCTATGGCATTTTCAGTTTTGTAGGTCAAAAATACTAAATAAAAATCATGTATCTTCTTGCAGTACTGCCCAGTTCTCTCTGTTCTTGATTTTTTGAGGAGCCAAATCACTTCTACCATTCAGGACTATATGCAAATGAGAGATTAATACCATAAGTACATCTGCAACGTACAGAAATGCAGACCTACACAGAGCAGCCTGAACGGAATTGCTTTAGGTTAGAGAAACAAGCCCAACCACGATAGCTAGTGGAATAAATGAGCCAGTGAGAAGGCAGGTTTTTTCCATTAGCCAAGGTTCTGAGGTAGCACACAGGTCTTCTTTTACTGTAGCACATTATGGTATATCACTTACCCATAGCCATTCCTCCAGCTCCCCACTCTCCCTTTGGAGGTTCCATCTCTCTACCCCACTCACTCCCCAAGCCATTGAGGGAACCAGTAAGGCTTTAATAGGAGGACTTATGTTAGCATCTTAATGGATTCACATGTGACCTGCAGTCTTGGAGCACAGGCCACATGGTCCTTCATGTCTACTGGGCACTGGAAGAAAAGGTCCAACCCAGCTGTGCATTATTTAACAAGGAAATGGTGCTTGTTAGTAGATGGATGATTTCACAGAATCACAGAATCATTAAGGTTGGAAAAGACCTTCAAGATCATCAAGTCCAACTACCAACCCAAGACCACCATCTCCACATGTTTTTTGAATACTTCCAGTGATCATGACTCCACCACCTCCCTGGCAGCCTGTTCCAATGTTCGACCACTCTCTCAGTGAAGAAAGTTTTCCTAATATCTAGTCTAAACCTCCCCTGGCGCTACTTGAGGCCACTTCCTCTTGTCCTATCGCTAGTTACTTGGGAGAAGAGACCAACACCTACCTCACCACAACCCCTTTTCAGGTAGCTGTAGAAAGCAATGAGGTCTCCCCTCAGCCTCCTCTTCTTCAGACTGAACAATCCCAGTTCCCTCAGCCGCTCCTCATAAAACTTGTTCTCCAGCTTGTTCTCACCAGCTCTGCTGCCCTTCCTTGGACACGCTCAAGCACCTCAATGTCCTGCTTGTAGTGAAGGGCCCAAAACTGAACACAGTATTCGAGGTGC
>NW_010538151.1:49688-51011 GCF_000687285.1 Phaethon lepturus | reverse complement strand
CCCCCGCCCTACTTGGTGTCATCTTGCAAATTTACTGAGGGAGCACCCAATCCCTGCATCCAGATCATCAATAAAGATATAAACAAGACCGACCCCAGAACTGAGCCCTGGGGAACACCACTTGTGACTGGCCACCATCTGGATTTAACTCCATTCACCACGACTCTCTGATCTCGGCCATCCAGCCAGTTTTTTTTACCTGGCAAAGAGTACACCTTTCTAAACCACAAGCTGCCAGTTTCTCCAGGAGAATGCTGTGGGAGACAGTGTCAAAGGCTTTACTAAAGTCCAGGTAGACAACATCCACAACCTTCCCCTCATCCACTAGGCAGGTCACCTGGTCATAGAAGGAGATCAGGTTGGTCAAGCAGGACCTGCCTTTCATGAGCCCGTGCTGGCTGGGTCTGATGCCTTGGTTGTCCTGCACATGCCCTGTGAGCACCCTCACGATGAACCTCTCCATAATCTTCCCTGGTAGGGAGGTCAGGCTGACAGGCCTGTACTTCCCAGGATCCTCCTTCTGGCCCTTCTTGTAGATGGGTGTCACATTGGCAAGCCTCCAGTCATCTGGGACCTCCCCTGTTAACCAGGACTGCTGACAAATGATGGAGAGTGTCTTGGCAAGTTCCTCTGCCAGCTCCCTCAGTACTCTTGGGTGGATTTCATAAACAGAAAAAGCAATTTGTGCCTTCATCAGCTGGTAAGATCCCATATCCTACTGTTCCCTATATCAGCAGTCGTGGATTTACCATTGGTCCTGGGATCCCAGGTCCAAAACTTTCTAACTGATCCTTCAGCCTGTGAATAATGCATCTCCCTGCCTCCCTCTGCCAGTTGTCCGCACCTACCATGTACCGGTGACAACCGTCAAAATTGTGAATAGTTTGGGACTCAGCTGCCTGAGAAGAACACATGCAAATTATTTTTATGGGGCTAATTCCCCCTACACTTCCCAAGAAGCAGCTTTGAACCTATAGCAGCACTTCATTTTGGGAGCTGCTATTTCTGCTGGATCCTTACAGCCACAACCTGGTGACTTGTTTGCAGCAGAAGCAAGATACATAACTCATAAGGGAAGGCTGGAATCATCACTACTCAGTACAGACCCAGCAGTTGAGACTATCTGGCTATTTATTGCAACCGTACTGACTGATCAGACACAGCACTTCCCAAGCTCCCTCCACAGGATGCCCTTTGTGTCAGTCTATAGCAATCCCCTCTGTCCAGCTGCAAGAAGAGCATCAACCTCTTCTGGAAAGCACACTCGCACCTCAGTAGAGCTGCACCCGGAGGGCCAGGGTCAAAGCCAGCCATGGACTGGGT
>NW_010538151.1:15205-49657 GCF_000687285.1 Phaethon lepturus | reverse complement strand
GGGAAAGAGAGATCTCTGAGGCATCCAATGATGAGATGCCTCATCCATTCAAGACCTAAACTAACCCAGCTCCCTGGGTGCATGTATGTGTCTCCAGTTTTTGCACTGACCTTGTTGATGGCTACTGTGATTTGGAAACACAGAAAGTAGAGCAAAGGCAGAAAGAGGAGGTGAAAGAGGAGATGAGGTAGAAGGGCAGAGAGCTGGCAAGAAAAGCAAAAGCTAGAAATATGCCCCGAATGGGCTGGGGCAGGTTTTTTTACAGTAGCAAGTTTTGCAAAGCTCCTAGAGGAGGCACAAGCAGATAGGCACACAAGAGGGAAAGGGGGCACTTAAACCACTGACAAAATTCCAGCACTCACCGCGAAGCATGTGACAAGCCACAAGTATGGATGGCTCCAGAGAACATGTACTCCAGCCTCCCATCCTCCTTCTGCATTTCCACTCCTTCTACACCAACAACCTCCAAACTCTCCAGACTATATCAAACAGGAGATCAGCTATACCAAAGACCAAACCATACCAACAGCTACAGACAGCCATAGGAAAATAGACTGACAGCATTGCCCAAGTAGTATGTCCCAAATGAAGCTTAGCAGAGGAGAAGTCAGGAGACACTTGGATGGTTCTTGCCACAGACCCTGCCTCATGCTGTAAGAGAACAGGAAACATCCATGGGCAACTAATAAAACCTGTTTTCTTATGTTAATGTGCCATAGGTCTCTAACTTTCTGCAGATATATTGCCAATACTCTGCAGATGCATTGTCTCTTTTTCCTTTTTATTTTCCCTCTCCCCATTTCTGTCCTGTATTTCACATTCACTCTATTTGTTTTTCACTCTACCTTATTCCCAACTGCCTTTTCACCTCATTTTTTTTTCAATAACTGTTTTCTCTTTCTCACCAGTCTCTCTGCTTTTTTCTTTTTCTCTTTCTCACCAGTCTCTCTGCTTTTTTCTTTCCTAAGGGGAGCATGGACTGGGAAACATCTGAATTAAAATGTGTGCACATCTGATGCATACAAGAGCTTGCTATGAGGCACAAGAAGTTTGCCGTATCCCTAGCGATTAGCTCTTTGACTGCCATCTTTTTAGCAGCAGGATTTTCTTCAAGAGGAAGTACATGGTACAATCAGCTCAGTTAAGGGAAATTAAATGAATTTGGGATTGAGAAAAACCCACACAATCAAGTTCTGAAAGAGTGAAGGAAGATGTGTTTTTGGTATCCGTCCTGACTCAAATTGCTTTTCAGCACTGAAAGTAAAACTTATCCCATTTACAAAACACAGGAAAAAAAATAATACCAGAGCCTGATGTATCCTGGACAACTAACATTTAGAGACATGAATATGGAACTAGTGAAAATTCAAAAGAGTTCTCTTATTTCATACGAACAGTTAATTACCGGTGTCAGGGAGTAGACCAAATGACATGGAAACTGTCTACTTATTGAAATTAACTGAAGTGGAAAGAAAACAAAGAAAGAGTGAGAAAGAAGGAGAAATAAGATTTTTTATATATATATATTTCTTTTTACACCTGACAATGAATGGAATGCTGTAAATTAGAGATAAAGAGCCCTATTCTGCCAAGAGTTACACCAATGCGTAACAGAGGACGGAGCTGGGCCCAGCTGATGCCGCAGGGATTTTTGCTGACCCTCTGTAAAGTGGAGTTGCTGCTGTCACCTTGTACTCATTTTGTTTTCCCCTCCCTTGCCCTCCCCCAACGCAAAATCCCTGAATCAGCCGTACGCGATCAAGGCATTTTGCCACTGTACAAGCAAAATGGGGAGCTCTTGAACACTCTCATGGCAACCGTCCCACATCCTGCTAGTATATTTCAGCTGTCAGGTGGATTAAATATCGCCCTTTAAGCAAACTCATGAAAATGTAAGAGCCTTGCCATTTCGTCTTTCCCAAGATGAGTACCCTGTCTCAGGCTAAAGGTGGGCAAGACACAAGAAGTTTATGCCATTTTGGGCTTGTTAAACACCCGATGGCCTGAAGGGCAGGTATTCATGAGTCTAGCATCCAGTGCATGACCCAGTAAGGGTCTTTCCAAAGGACTCAGCCACTAGTAGGCAGGAGGTAGCCAGAAATTTGGATGCTCCCAAACCTTAACACACGAGAACTGCTGGTACTGATGGCCTCTGAGGACCCTGTATAGCTGAGCTACTCCGATAAGCAGTGGTGCCAGAAAGTGCACGCTGACCAGCAATCATGTGTCTTTCTTTAGCCAAAAATACCATAACCCTAGATAGTTTAGTGTTGCTCTGCAGATCCCACACTCAAACGTTGACAGCTCAGTGATGCAGCTGCCGCTGGATTTGGGCTCAATTTAAGTAATTTAGATGTGTAAGTACTTGATTGTGCCTGAAAAATCAAATATTTAGATCTTCTAGAAGGTCTGACTTAGGGTGACAGAGAGAACTGCCAACATGAAAGCAGACACTTCAGATGAAAATTTGGCCCTTCCTTTGTTTAAAAACTTTTTCAGAAAAGTCCAGTGATGATGGGAAGGTTAAATGCCTGCGCCACATCGGGTTGTTCTGTTTCATTCTAATCACTCAGGAATTAATCACCTGCACAGTTTCTAAATGCCACCCAGACCAGTTGCTCTGTGCCTGCAGGAGCTGGGGACTACTTTAAAAAATTGCCTCAGTACTGTCTCCAACTCAGCATCCGGCCACAAGCCTGACATTCTCCCCTGAGCCAGCAGAAGCCTTCAAGGACATCATGTTCACCACTGCTGGAGAGCAAGCCTGTGAATGTGACAACCTCCTGCCATGGGCCTGCCCGGCCAAATCAGACTTTGATGTTAGTCCGTGATGAGATGGGGTTTTCTACGTCCCAAAGGAAAGCGAAACTCACTTGGAGTTACAGGCTTATGGTCTCAGAATCTTTCTGCTTCAGCTGATATATTGTCTAAATCTAAAACTTATTTAAAAACCTGTCTGGATGTGACGGCTTTTAATTAATCTTCTCTTAGTTTTTATACTATATAGTACCTTGAAGACGCAAGATCAATCACTGCTGTATTGTAATGTAGAGTTGGGAGACAGAAAGATAAATGAGCTATCAAGTTTAGCATTTTGATAGCTAAGTTTAATTTTAACTAGCTCGGGAACATACTGTAGATAAGTGGATAAAGTCACGAAATGGAGCATTCGTCTTTAGGACCCAAGCTAGAGCCCATCAGAAAGGAACAGAAAGAGTTCCTTAGTATCTGGTCAGCATCACACAGACTTTTCAAAGGAATAAACAACCACTAAAAATGAGAAACATTACCAAAGAACAAAAATAAAAATCATACAAGTCTGATGAGATGAGACTCTGTTTGGCACCTTTCATCTGCATATTCTACAGCTTCCACCCTCTGAAGACTCATTCATAAAGGCATTGGGACTATTTCCAGCGCATAATGTTAGGCACACGTGAGAGTCATGGCAGAAACAGGTCTCAGTACTTTATAAGGAGGGGTAAATAGAGTGTCATGCGCACGATGGGGAAGGGAGAGGGAGGTTTATCACTCAAGGGTACAAAATGAGTCAGCAGCAGAGCTGGCAGCAGAACCAATGAATCCTGACTCATCGTTTACTCCATCCATGAGGCTATCCATAGCACTGCAAGTAAGTGGTACAACAGCCAGCCATGTGGTGCATCCTTTTGAAAGTGCCTATGCAAAGATGAGGCACTTTTAGGTCCTTGCACCTTTCAGACTCATGGTGACTCAAATTGTGATGTGTTTCATGAGGTCCATCACAGAAACTCCAATTCCTGTGTTTTTGGCTTGGTCCATTGTAATGATTCTCATTCTGATGCGTGCCATGCATTCATCACAATGACGACTTCTAACGTGCTCCACCCAGTCCTACTGCAATGACTAATGCTAATGCACTGCACCAATCTGTGAGGAATTTCCATCATGCATAATTTTAAGATCACATTGCATTTGACAGGACGTTCAAATTAAGGCTGTTCTTGTACATACAGTAGCTCTGAATCTTAACTCTGAATCTTAACTCTGGCCTTTTCCCATTAGACCAGTAAAAAGGTTGAGCAGGGGAGCTAAATAAAAAGCAGCTCTCTTTCTGTCTGCATCTCCAAGAATTTACAAAAGACCCATCACCCAAGGTTTCCACATGCTGCGTGAAAGTGTCTTTTTGCCAGAGTTTTATTCTGATCTACTGGAGTGAGAATTACTGAAATTCACAAAACCCAAAACAAATACTGAAATCGTTGCTTCTTGTTCCATCAGGTCAAATATAACGCTTGGATTTGGTTTTTTTTTTGGTTGGGGAGAACTGCATACCTGTATATGCTTTCCCACAATGCAGCTGGCATGACTGATAATATATCTCTCACCCAAATAATTCAGTTTTCAGTTACTCCTCTTGTATGATACGCTGTGAGCACACAGTTCATAATACATAGCATCCATTATTTTAGCAATTGGACAAAAATGCTGTCGCTATATGACACAAAGAAGCAACCTAGTATTAATTCATTCAGCTGGTTGAAAATTTGTCCAGAACTTTTTGGTGGTTTAACTTTGCTCCAAAGGACTGTATATGGTATCAGATACCATCTGTCCTCCACTATGTGTCACTAAGCCAGCATAAAAAAGACTGAAAAACCACCTTAGACTCTGTAGCTTCTGCTCTTACTATTACAACAGACAGGTACTTTTTTTGCCCACATCTGTAACAGGACCTGATGCAGCAGGGCACGTGGCCTCCGAGTTGAGAGATGCTGTTTTCTTCTCAGCTCACTCCATCTGCTTGTCAGTGCAAGATTATGTGCTGCGGTTGCGTTGATACAGGGGTTTTAGCCAGTCTCTTCTGTGCTGTGGTGTGTGACGGGGCTTTGGTGCTGCAGACATCCCAGGAGGGCCCATCCCAAAAGAGGGCTCACATTCTGCAAAAGCAGGCTCTCATTACTAGAGCCAAACGTATAGCAAAGCCATGCAGGTCAACCATTTTTAATAACTTCTAGAAATAGAATACAACTCTGACCATTTTTATGCTCTGTTTATACTTGCTTTAGGGAATGCTTACACGTGCAAAGTCACGTTGGAACAAGAGTTCACAAGGAGTAAATCTCCGGCCTGTGGCTTAGAACCACTTAATCACACAACAGACTTAATTTCTGGCAGAAGTAATTAACAAAGGTTCAGCCATCTAACCAGGGAACAAAGGCACGGCTCTGTCACCTCATTGACCAATCATGCCACACGAATATTGAATCATGAATATTGACTACTCACAGAAAAGGGTTTGCAAGTAGCTCCCAAGCCAAAATACGCATAAACTGAGGCTGCAGGTCAGTCAATGCAAACCCACAGTGTAAAACTGGCTGAACACTGACAACTGGCAAACATTGGGGGCGGAAAGCAAAACAAAGCAGCAGCTAAATTTGCCAACCACTGCAGATTCTGCTTGGCTGAGTATAAAATAGAGAGCAAGGAAAAAGGAGTGGAAAGAAGGATGGGAAAAGAGGATGCTCCCTGCACTGTCCTCCTGATAAATGCTGTGCAGAGGAAAACTCAGAAGTGTGGGAGCACTCAGCTTTGCACAGGGCATGTCGAACAGAGGTGAACTCTTGTCTAAAAGCCAGTTTTGCAAGACTCCACACCATGTACTGATCCTCCCAGACAGAGCATTCCTCATTCACTTCCCTTTTCCATATGCTTGTTTTGACCGGTGCCAAGCAAAGGCACTCTGCCAAAGCTGATTTTTTCTGCCCTGCTTGAGAACTTGCTCCTTTGCACTGTGTTCAAGCTTCCTTCTTTGTACTAGGTGAACTCCACTCTTCTGCAGTATGAGAAAAGTAAAGGGCGAGACAGGGAGATGGCTGGGGCTTAGTATAAGGTTATTCTGATAATCACAAGGAAAGAACTGAGACTGTGAGCAGCCTAAGACAATGAGAAAGTTCTCATTCAGATCATAACATCACACCACACTCCTGCTTTTGAAGTGTTATGAATAATAGCCCCATCATCCAGACACCTTTTTTATGGGAGAGCCATCAAAAATGGAATCAGAATGAAGAGCTTGGGCTCATTCTAACTTGTCATGTAAACTTGACTCCCAGACAATGTCTTCAGAAAGGATTCACACCTTAGGAAAACAACCCCAGCCCTTTTCACAGACTTTAAAAACAAAACCAAATCTAAGGAAACCCTGAAAGAGTTGGAGTGGAAGAGTGCAATAGTTAATTCAATTCAAAGGGATATCATTTAAGCAATGTCTTCCAATACCTTGCACCACAGTCATGCCATCAGAAAACTGTGGAAAGAGGGGAAATAGAGTGTAAAGAGCTAAACAGAGAATTTAAATTCATACATCCAAGTATAGCAAGGCAGGCAATGAGAAATTCTACGGCTAACCCAGTCTTGCAGTCAAAATGCTATGCAGAGAAGCTGGAGAGCCCTGGCACAGTTTTTAGGACTGACTTGGGCACCATCAGTTCACCTTATTCTAAATCTTTATTTCCTTAATCATAAGGGAGAGCAATAATGCCAATATGCTCCTTCAGAAACAGCAGGAAGGACATGGTAACATTTGCAAGATGTTCAAACACGAGGTGATTGAGGAGGCAGGAAAAGGCAGGAAAATGGGCCTTCCCTGCTTCTCTTCTGTGAGGATGCAGTCAGGCACAGTGGAAGGTGTCCAGCTGCCCGCACAGAGACAGAAAATGCTGGGGCCAGTCTGGCTGCTCTTGGTCATGCAGGGTAAAAGCTGTAGGGTTATCTACATGCCAATAGCACATAGACCACAAGAAATTGGGCCTGGAATTTGGCAAACCAAGGCTGTTTGCCAAATTTGAGGCCCAATTGCTTAGTTATTCAGCCTAGGTCTAGGTATTTATCTGAGTGAGGCAGTAACATGCTGAGTTACACTCAAGGACAGGAAGGTTTCAGCAAGAAGGGGATGAATTGAATGCACAAGTTAATGTGCAAAGCCAGGAGACCAGGCCAAACAGGGAGGGGAACCAAGGAATCAATACATGGTTTCAAACAAAAAAAAACTTCCCCCCACTTCTTTTCCAACCCCACCCCAAATGTTGTATAGAAAAAGACCAAAGCAGAATCTGATGTGGAGATGATTATGGTAGAGGTTGGAGGGCCTGTGCACGCCCACAGCCCTTCCCAGCAATGACCAGTATCATGTCATGATAGTAAAGAAATAAGTCAAGAACTAGGACAGCTTCATAGTGAAGAAGTCTGAAGAGTAACTCGCCAGCCTCCTGCAGGATCAGTTCTTCTGGGTGAGGGTGTCTGCTTGAGTATGTGTATGTAGGCAAACAGTCCTCCCACGAGGCCACGAAATCAAGAAATTATGGGGATGTAACAGAACTTGCCTATAGGGAAAGCATTATCTCCCATTTTCTCTCTGTCAGAAGTCTCTCTCCTTTTACCTCTTCCAGCCCTTCTGCTTCTTGAAAGGAACTGGCATAGTTTATTTTTTGCTTCTTCTCCTAGCCTCATCACTTCATCTGCTGAGGGCACATGGATGGCAATTCAGTATCCTACGCAGCAATGCAGCGGGCATGTGCCATTCTCTTGAACGAGTGCAAAGAGATGGCCAAGAGGTGAGAACATTTCCCAGAACAGTTGCAGCTGCCCCATTGCAAAAGACACACTGAGCCATTCACATGAGGACTTCACTGTTACAGACAGATGTTTCTTAGTATATCAGTCCCAGCTGTTCCTGAGGTCAAGAACAACATAGCACCTTCCTTCCAGGATGAGAAGCAGTTGCAATTACTTCCTCCAAGTGATTACTCTAACCAGGGAACTGCTAAATAACTTTAATTGCTGGCAGAAACTCAGCTTCTCCAGCATAGGCCGGTGAATGTTGACAGAGTGGTTACAACCAGCGCTCACTCCTCTGCCTTGGGGGAACACAGCTTTCTCCATTTGAGGTGTTGCATGAAGAGAAATGAGGCAAATGAGAAGGGACACTGTTTGGGGGGAAAAAATGGGAAAATATGGGGGTAGATGAACAACAGAACAGACGCAGTGATGACCTTACATCACCTGGCAGAGGAGATTAGACGAAGAGCAAATTTAAGCAAGCAGGGAGAAGGGAAAGCAAGCCAGATACTCTGCTTTGCCTTACCTCGGTGGCCTGCCTCTCCTGCTGCTGTGGACCAGAGAAACCCCAGTGCCACACAGGGAGGACAAGCGGTGCCCAGAGCCACAGCAGGGGAGCCGGAGATGGGTACCAATGGAGAGCCGTAGGTCCTCCTTGGGGCTGAAGCAGTGGGGCAGCTCGTGGGACAGCAGCGCGGTTCTGGCTAGGTCTCCACCAGAGCAGCGTGGCACCAGCCTGCTGCGGCCGGGGTGGCAGCGGGGAGCCCGGGCTCCGGCCGTGCCGGTCTCTCACGTTCACGTCGGGACTGTGCCTGCCCCGAGGCTACCCGCACATGGGAGTACCCGGGGAGAAAAGGGGAAGCCGTGTCTTGTTGTCTACCGTTCGCTGTGTGCCAAGGTAGGGCGGTTCAGTGGCACAGCTGGGGACGGTGAGGAAGGGAGGGAGAGAGCTGCAACACTTTTTTCAAGGATATGGCAACCTTCGTAGCCAAAACAGTTGTCCAACTGCTCTAACACCTTGTCTCAGGCAGTGGCTAGCATCAAGGATAGATGTAAAACACTTAAAATGGGAAATAACTAACTAATACGTCCATTGGGGAAGTTTCTTTATAACCCCAGGCAGTTAGCGGTTGGATTTATGCCCTGAATCTCAAGGGCTGATATTTCTTATAAATTTTTTATTTTCTCTAATGTAACTGTGAATGTTCTCACTATCCACAGAAATAGCTTCATTTTTTTTCTCTTTTTTTTACTAAGCCTGTGAGCTCAGTGGGTAACACCCTGCAGCAGACAGTTCCACAGTTTAATAGGGTACCAGAAAAAACAATAGTACTCTCTACACTTCCATCTGCGTTGCCTTTTAATTTCAAAGAACACCCTTTTGTCCCAGTATTGAGAACCTTCTAAAATATTATTATTTATATACTTCTAACATACCGCTTCTTATTAATCTCTTCTCTGAACAATATCTTCCTTCATCTTTTTCAGTTTCTCCTTATCTGAAAATCCTTCCAAGCCTCCAAACCATTTTCACTGCCTATCTCCAAGTCCTGCTATATTCTTTTTTTTTAAGAGGAGTTGATGAGAAATTAGCTAAGTGTGAAAGGTGAGGGTTTATCAGTAGCTCTATGATGGTATTATATCTTTAATGTTAATTTCTGTCCTACGCTATAGATATTTTTGCTGTGCATCTAGTTATGCTAAGCTCAAGGAAAGATGGAGGGAGTCTAACTTCTCTGAATAAGCATCTTTGTGCAACAGCTATCTCCTGCTGTTTCTCATGCCTCTGAATACAGCTCTCATCTTCTGTCCTAGTGCACGTTATCAGGCTGTGTTTCTTGTTGGGGATTGTCATTAGAATGGCGACCTGCTAGGGTTATATAGCTGCCCAACTCCTATCAAACAAGAACTTGAAACATTTTTCAGTTATTTTTAAATACAGCCTTGTACTGCCTCGTTTAACTCTAATGTTCTGTTTGAATGCATTTCTCTGTAGTCATCTAAGGGAATGCTCCACAAGGAAAAAAAAATGAAAAAAAACTTGCTGTTTTTTTTTTTTTCCCTCTGTTAAATTCTGCTCTGAAGTGATGTTCAGAGAGGGAGGATTGCCTGGGTGATAGGACTAGTGCGAAGCACTATGGTAGAAAGAGTCAAAACCCTGCTCTGCTCTCCCTTATGCTCCCTCGTGATCTTGTCACTAGCAGAGGCTATGGGTAGGCAATCACAAGAGGTCAAGTTTCTGATGCTTAACTAGTTACTGTTCGTCAGCTGAACCGTAGAAGCAAAGATGTCCACATTCTGTGTCCACGGAGATAGCAAAATAAAATCTCTTCACTTAAACTACCTTCTAGGAGCACACCAAAGGGCCATAAAAGCTGGCCAGCTGTCACTCAGTCAGCTATGAAAGCACATCCCTTCTCCCAAGGCTTCCGCACCTGTAATGATTCCTTAACTCACAAGAGAGTGGGGAGAAAGCAGCAGAAAACTGTAAGGTACATGTATAGAAAAATCTGTCACAGCACTGCAGCCACACGGCTACATGTATACTGCGTGCCTGAGAACACAAAGCAGCAGCGGGCTATGGCACCACACAGAGAAGTGGTCTCTCTGGTCCCAGGTACTCCCTTCTCTCCTCCCCTCCACAAACCTCATCTGAGGTCCCTAGAAGGAGGAGCCCAGCCGTATCGGCCAAAAAGAGAAGGTGTAGCGGCGGAGGTCATGGAGCCAGGGCGACACTGACGGCACTGCCAGGGTAAGGATGGCAGCGAGGACGTGTGCTAGGGTAGCCTGGCACCACGGCGTCCACCGCTGACCTATTTCCTTGACAGTGTGCAAGCCCGAGCAGACACTGCTGCCGAGAGAGGCAAGCCCCACATCCTCCAGGAAAACGCACAGACAAAGGAAGCAGCACAACTAAGGTCAGCGCTTGCTTAGGGTAGTGCAATAGCTCCGGGGAGAGCACATTTTGGCTATACTTGAAGCCAGCCCTGAGCTGTCATGACACAAGTGTTGTTCGGTGTGAAAGAGAAATATGAAGTTGACAAACATTGCTAATAGCAAGAGCGAAAAAAAAAGAACCTTCTGCTTATTGCTCCATGTTACCGTATTATTTTCAGGGGTGGTTTTTTGCAAGTTTGGAAATAAACTCTGAGCTATTTTGCAAACCCTTCATATTCAGTGCAAACATCTTATTTTATAATCTGTGTTTTTGTTGTTGGTTTTCTTTCTTCCTCCTCCTCCCTTTTTTTCTTAATCCATTCAACCATTTATTGGATATTCTATTCTCCAGTGTGCATTTCTTCTTTGCTACACTATCTTCTGCTTTTCACAGATAAACACCTCGCACCTGGGAGACAGGCTCCTCTAATTAGTATTAAAACCTGAAGTTTTTTTCCACCCTTCTTTGAAGCTTTCCAGGATGCCTTTTCATGAATAATAATGTCCTCAATCCAACATAAAGCAACACTCAATCAAAAGGTGCTGTAGCAATCACTTCCCCACAAGACACATTGGCCCTTCCTCTTCCTCCATACAGCTGATGATGAGGCAATAAAAAGTCCAGCCTGGAAGAGGTGCTCAGAAATTGAGGTTTCCCCTTTTGGCGGTCTGCTGCCCTCAATGTGCTCTATGCACAGGGCTTGGTGTCTTTTGTCACTTCGACAACTCCCCGTTGCCATTCTCCAGCATGACAGGAGTTGTGGCCACCTGACCTCCTGCCAAATAAATGTCTTTGAACAGCAGTTCCCTCGCAGCCAGCCAAGCCCCCTGCACAGAATAGGATGCCCACAAATCTCTTCGCTCTTCCCTGCAGATCACTTGTGGTCTATGTTGCAGACTGCCGTCCTTGGGATGCCAGCTGTGCAGCTGCCTGCTGAAGACATCAAGGGTGCCCATGCTGCAGACCATTTCCAGTGAAGCCATCCTTCAGAAACCCACAGCATCTGCTATCTTCCCACAGAGTACCTAGGTTTCAATGGATGAAAAAATCAGCGTTCTCCAATAAGAAGCTGTTTCCTGGCAGTTTTCCAAAGCACTCCTATTCAGAAACTAGCTAGGGTCACAGCCTCTGCTCCCTGAAGCCAGTCAAGTAGTACCACAGCCTTCATAAACTGTGCTGCCAGCAACAGAGGATCACTGTAGCCAAGGCTGGATAATGGCTGTTACAACATGGGTCACCTAGTCTTACAATCATAAGGACTTTAGTCAATCATTAAGCAGATTCCTACCGATTCCAACAGATTTTGCCTAAGAGGTGAAGAAATCACTTGGGACCCTGGAGTTCTGCATGGATGGGTCCTTCAGGACTACACAGCCAGGTGGGAATCAGTGCCAGAGCAGTGCCACCCTCACGGGTGCACTGTGACAGCAAGTCACGGTTCACGTAGGGACACTTTGCTGAAGGAAAACGATCAATCAGCTAGGGAAAAGGCGTTGGAAGACATGCCACTTGGGATATTTGATCCCTATCACCCAATCCTAGAAAGCCTTGAGGACCTTAACTGGTCCAAGGGGAGCTAGGAAATAAAACAGAGGAGTAGAGGGAAAAGATTTTTTTCTGGACCTGGAAGAATAGGAATGGATCCTTCAGACATCTGAGGACTAATTCAAGTGTATAAACATCAGGCTGTAGTACTGAGATGCCCCAGGATTGACGAGATGTCTGTACAGGACAGGATGATATGACAAACAACCCATGGGAGAGCCCAGCCCTTCTGGAGAGGCAGCTGGGGTGGCTACAGAACCGCTCACCTGCCTGGGGGTGTCTTTAGGCAGTCAGTGGAGAAAGGCAGTCTGAATTTAGGCAGCCACACCTGTGATCTGTGGGGTTTCTTGTACCTCCTCAGGCATCTGATACTGGACCCTGACACAAGGCAAGATGCCAACCTGGACACAGTGCTGGTCTGATGAAGAAGGACAGTGCTGGATGCCAAAGATCCACATCCCTGATTTAAAATGTCGGAGGAAACATGAGAGTGCAGCATGTAATTACTAGATTTTGCTTTTCATTAAATTTTTCTTGACATCCTCCCCTTCCCCCATCCTATCCCTTCCCTCCTCCCCTCAAATGAAGAACTAGCTAGGCTCAATGCTGTTATGAACATTATCTAAATGCCCACTGGGCTGAGGGGTCAGCTAGTTCACCAACCATATCAATTAAATGCCGGTTATTACCCTTCCGTTATTATACGAACTAATCCCATACATCTAGTGAGCTGGTGTTGAGGTGACTTCACGCCCCTTAAAACTCTTACCATTAATTAGAGTGCAGTCAGCTCTCCTTTGATTTGCAGCCCTCTTTCTCCCCACTGCCTTTACACCCCTGTATTCCAGTACCCACTCTGCTCCTGGTACCCCTCACTCCTGCCTCGCAGCTCCCACTCTACCCCAGAGCTGGGGTCCCCATTCACAGCTGTGCCTGTTTTCCATGCTTTCCCCCTGTTATTCCAGCCCTGAGCTCCCCTCACACAGTTCTGCCTCTTACCCTGAATTTGAAACCTCTCTCTCCACTTTTCTGAGCCCCTTGCCTATTAAACCAGCTTTTGCTTGAACAGAACCAGCTAATCATACTGAATTATGCCAGAGTTTAATGTGGCTTCCTAACATAGACACATGCCCATAGGGATCCAGGCTGAGAACACCAAGCCCACATCATCTTTGATCTAAGACACTACAAGATATAAACCCTTGATCATACTCCTAATGCTAATTAGTCATCACCTTCCCCTTCCTCAGATATATGTGTCTAAGAACACTGTTGCTTTGGTCACGGACAATCATTGTATATGCAGTATGTAGTGGCATTTCTATAAGAATGTTTGATACTAGTGAAGTGGTTGCATTGAATCAAAAATTACAAACTTTTCCAGCTCTCCTGTAATTGCTATTCAGGGAGTCATTCTAATAGCAAGCCTCCAAAAGGAAATGAGCAGCAGCATTTTTGTAATGAAAGCAAAATATCTTCCATGAAAACCATAGCCCCCCTGTTCTTGGAAGGACTCTGCATTATATCCTGAGAGGTGCAGACTCTGATCTAAAACTCAGACTCCAGCCCTAAAACATGTTATTACTTTTGTAATTTCTACACAGGAACTACTATCATGTAAACCAACAATTACAAAAATAATAACGGTGCAGGTTTCCCCACTCCCATTATTTTCTCTGAAGAGTAGCAGCAACATATCCCCCAGCCACTATTAGGAAGCACACTGCAGTTCATGCTCCTATGCTGCTGCAAAATCATCTCACATAATGAACCACGTACAGTGTAATTGATAGAAGCCATATAACTCATGCAAACAAATGGATGCCTAACAAATAAACATATCCAAAATGAACCTACACTATTTGTGTGTTCAGCTGAGATATGAACTGCATCTGCTGCAGGTGACAGACAGAAAGTGACAGAGGCTGGCAAAAGAAAATTAAAACCTAAATATTTACTAATTTAATCAGTTCTTTCCTTGTTCTTTACATCTGGTGGGATGTACTAACTAGCAGTCTTAATTTTAGTCCTAAGTCTTAATTCCAGTCCTAAAGTTTTGTGGGATCTAGTATAGAGGCATCAGAATTGCTCCGTAGCTAAGGTTATGTATGGAGATTTCCATTGCCTGATGTATAATTACTGAATTCAATTTTCAAATTTGGCACCAGGGACAAATGGATTTATTAAATAATTGCTTCAGGTGAAGATTTAGAAACTCTTACAAAGCAGACACTTAAAGATGCCCATTGAAATTCAGGCCTGTTTTTTCCATATTTCTTTGGGTTTCACTGTCTTAAATCATATATGCTGTGCACACATCACATTTCATCCAGTATCTCATCTTTACAATCTTTCAGACATAGGGCAGGGTTTGGGACTTGAAACGAAGACCTTTAAAAGTTATTTCTATCATTTTTTTGCAACTGGATTTAGCTTGGCAGAGAAAACCAATAGATGCGAGAGCTGTCATCAACACCATGCTCTGCTATGCATCAAGGTGCGAAAGAGACCTTTGTGCACAATGTGGTTTATGGACATTGCATTTCATTTAATGAAAGAGAGTAAAATACAGATGCTGTCTCCAAATAGCAGGGTCTCCTCTTGCTTCCTTTCCAGGCATATTGTCAGTGTAAATGGAAACAAACAAAACCCAACCCCAACTGGACCGTGTTTTTGTTAGGAAAAAAGAAAAGAAGTTAGGCGCTTAACTCATCGTAACAACATAGGTGCAAAAGGCTTGTAGAGATGGAGCCACTTTCAGAAAGTGCAAACTAGTACTGGATTGCAGCTCCTTACTCATGTGAAAACAACCACTGCTTTGTTTCTCCTAAGATGTTCTCTCAGGTTAGCTGCTGTCCTTCCTTGCCAGGAGAAAATGCCGACAGGAGAAAATACTGCCAGGACATCTGTAAGCTAACAGCAGAGAGTGCTGGGGGAATCTGATGCAGGCACATGTAAGCAAACAGATGTGGTGGTCTCAGAAGCCACCTCCTTCCAGCTGCCTGCTCCCAAGGCAGTCTGTCTGCCACCGCTGCCTGCAGAAGAGTCTGGACTTTCAACAGCAGCCCAAACCCACCTTCAACCAGCAGCTTTTGTTGGCCGCTTGGCCTGCCAGCTGCAGTGGCTGGAGAGCAGATATGCCACCTCTCTGCTTTTTTGGTTCCAGAGGAAGATACATCCAGCAGAAGAGTGGGGCAGGCACCAGGGGGTGGCCGTGGTGGCAGTAATACCTGCCAAACACCAGAGCTGCCAGAAACATGAGCTGTTAGCCACACTGAAACAAGAACCCAAAGTGCCATCTGAGGTCTTGCCTGCAAGGGAAAGGTCCAGCAGTCATGTTAGTGGGGATGCAGATGTACAATTTAGCAGAATGAATCCCAGCATGAACACCATTATCCCCATATGAGAGAAGTGAGCTCAAGGACAGAGGGCTGGGGTATTGCAAACACCTTCCCAAGTCACCTCAGCTCACCTGGAATAGGCTCCTCTAAAAGCCAAACAATTGCACCCTGCACAATGATAATACCTGTAAACCTTGTCGGTCTAAACCTACCTCTGCAGTCATATTAGAAGGATGTTCCCGTACAGACAAAATCTAAAGAAGGGATAAAACACAGGCCAGGAGGAGCTGGGGACACGGCGGCCAGTTATGCAGGGGTCAAGGGGAGAAGGGCTGAAGCACAGCATGAGAGGAAAGCCAGGGGGGCAGGTCTGACATACCAGGGCTAGGAGTGTGAGGGAAGATAAAATGCCCTTCAGGAGGAGGTTTTTGAGGATTATAGCTCTACACCCTTGAGCACACTGCTGTACAGCAGTCATGGTAATAATTAATAACAAGGAAATGATTCTCACCCTGTTCTGGTCACCTTATTAAAGTGAGGATATTGTGGAAATGGAAAAATCCCAGCAGGACAGAACCTGGGATGATAGATGGATGGGATGCATTTTTAACAGAGCTCACTACATTTCAGGAAACATATTTCTGAGGGGAGAGTGGCTGCAAAGCTTTTATATTCCTTTCCTACTCTGCTGCTACCAGCTGCTGGCAGAGACAGGACAGGACGAGGCGAGGTGGACCCTTGTTCTGACTGACTGGTGGTCAGTTATGTTATGCTCTGTAGCCCTAAAATGCTTGGCTAAATCAGTAACCTTGTCTTTATATTTTTGTTGCTATTCTCTTTTGCCTTTCAGGTTCTTACCGAGATAAGGAAAAGAAGCTGTTAAAATAATGTGAGCCAAGGTGTTCTTTCTGCATGTCCAGAGTGGCCCACAAAATCTGGAAAGAGATGCTGTTTGCCCCGAAGGACTCCTAAAATCCAGTTTTCAACTGTTAGGCCCAGCTGTAGTTTCTAATTTAGTATGGGATGATCTCAAAAGTAGTCTCAATGCACAAGAAGTGAAAATGGGCTTTGGGTGGGTGGGTATCCAGGTGTGGCAAAGCTGAGTTGCACATAAACACAGGACCCTCTGATTTACAGAAATGCACAGGAGGGAATAGATTTGGCAGGGCTGCACTAGTCTTTTAGCCACAAAGAGTCCCCCCACAGGGGCTCTGTAAAGCCGAGAGGTCACTTCCCTCGCGTGAAAGCAAACCAGGAACCCAGCAAAGAAAAGTTTCCATGCGAGCTTTGAGCACTTTCTGCTCTGCCCCTGCGAATGCAGCCCCACGCTGCAGCTCTTCTGGCCAAGGCTTTTAGGTGACGTGGTGGGCTAATGGAGAATGGGCCATTCACCCTGCTCCTGCTGAGCCACAGAGGACAGACCTTTTGCAAGGATCTGCGTTACAGTTTAAAGGGGAGGGAAGAAAAAGAAAGAGAAAGAAACAAAAAGAAAGCCTTAGCCCTCCAAAACAATTGAACAAATATCTCCCCAGTTAATAAATAACAGGCTCGGCTGGGGAATTGTAATTGTGTGTATAATGCATCTCAGATCTACGGTATAATTACACTCTGGAAACCATTGACTAATAAAAGGCACCAGCCAGGGGAAAGGATGCCTTCTTGCCATGGGTTGACAAGCAAGCAACAAACAAGGCGCACTCTTTCACCTTCTATTCAATAAAATCAGTGTATTAAATATGCAGGCAGAGCACCTCCATTAAGCAATTCACTTCCTTCCTTTTCTTTCTCTTTTTTTTTTTCCCCCTCTTCTCCTCCTTTTGTTTCCATCAAGACAGGGAAGGTTAAAAAAAAAAAAAAAAAGCTATATATGAAACCCCCGGCTATACGTGAGCTGTGTTTTAATGAGGCTGCATCTTGGTCCCTCTGCTATACTAAGTAAACATGTTTCTCCCCCTGCAAAGAAGGGCTTTGCTTGCCTGGGCCGAAGGGAAAAGGGCTTGGGGAATACTGGGAGGCTTTTTCTCTGCCCACACCCCTTCTTCCATTCCCACTAAAATAAAATCCTTCCTTACATTACAGAATGAATGCTTGTTCACAGAGTAAAAGCAGTATAAGCTATTTCCATACAATTCACAACACATTTAGACCTTTACAGGAAATCAGAGACCAGGGGACTCACCTGAAAATCATGTTCCCTAGAACTTAGGGAATCACACCTGGATTTAAACAAAAGAGACAGCTCCTTTCCTCCAGCATGCTCCGAACCAAGGCACTCGAGTCAGTGCACACCTCCAGCTACTCTGGCCACTTACGATTTCAACTCTGACTGGAGAGCTGAAAAACAAGAGCATTACTTGACTATTTTGAGGCTCTGGGGAACATCTGGTGTGGTGCTCTGGTACGGGAGCTCCAGCATGATACAGGAGGGATAGTGTAAGCAGTTCAATATACAAGTACAACATCAGCCCCTTTTCAGCCCTTCACGGCAACACTGAGTGGGAGCAAAGGACTGGAGCCTGGCCATGCCTTTGCCTCCTCTGCCTGGGAGCCTCGCGCTCAGCTGGAGCTGCCATGGGGCTTGCAAAGGCAAGGAAAGAGGAGGCGGCGTGAGCCCCCACACTTCCAGCTGCCCTGGCACACTCAGGAAGGAAAGCACTGGCACGAATCCTTGCTTTCTTGGTCCCTGACCCATCCACCACGAGCATAGGTGACTTCTTGTGTCTAAGACGGGTGAACGCAGCAAAGTAGGCTGAGCTGCTTCAGCCTCCTCATGCACCCTCCCAGCCCGTGTCTGTGGCGGGAGGTGTGTGCCTGTAGGTGTTTGCTTCTCCTCTACCCCCAAAGAAGGAAGCAGAGGAGACATGCTTCCCACAGACCGAGGAGCCAGGTATTAAACTAGCAACCTGCATCCACACGCACCGAGAGTGGGTGAGCTGCTAATTGAGAAACCCCACAGCTGATTAGCAAGCACTCCTGGTTTCAGATGCTTCCAGCCGACGCACCTCATTTCCCACCCGTGCCCACAAGAGCGCAAGTCCAGTGATGACCCCGCTGAGCTCGCCGGGACGTGGAGCCTGGCCTTGAAACACGCAAAGGAGAGCAATTGAGCTGCGCTCGCTGCCGCTTGCCTCCCTCCCGGGGCCTGGGGAGGGAGCAAAGAGAGAGGAGTCGAGTTGGGAAGGTTTCCTGACTCAGCAGTGGTGCGTTCATTCGCGGAGGCACTGCTGCTGCCGCTGCTAATAGGTTGTGGTAATGGAGAGGCGTCTCGCGGGCAGGACGGTGGGAGGCTGATCAGCTCCAGCAGAAGAAGTGAGGTCAGTGGTAATGAGCGACAGCGAAGAGGAATGCAAATTGCAGGAGGATTTATGGAGTAATTTCTGCTCAGTGAGCAGATTCCAGATAAGTGGACTGTTAATAAGGCAGGGTCTTCGGCTGTGCCAGCTGTTAGGCAGGGACTGGCATGCTCTTTTGACTGGCATTCACCCGAGACCGGCTGCAAGGGTGGCCACGGCACGGACGCCACTGCACACGCGTTGCCTCACTGCAGACACACGGGGTGGCACCGGCACGGGCTGACGCGCGTTGCTCTGCCGCTGCAGGGGCAGGGCACGTAAATGTGCCAGGACCAAGGAAAGCTGAAAGAAAGCAGGGATGGGTGGCAGGGGATTGATTACCAGCACACAGAAGAAAGTTGAAAAAGAGCGTGACTTGGCAGGACCAAGCCCTGACCAAAGCCATTTTTATCCTCTCTTCTCATTTGAGTCCCTCCCTCCTTCCTTGATCTCAGAATATGCTATGGTGTCAGATGAGTAACTCTCACCAGCCCCCCAGAGATGAAGTGACTTGGAGGCAGGCACAGCAAATCCCAGCAGAGCCGGGAAGGGCAAGCTTACCTTTCCCACCTCTCTCCTGCTTGGCCTTGAGTCTCTCAGGGGCATTACTGCTGTGAATTACTAATGGTAGGTGTCATGGACCCTGCTGAGGAATGCCACTCTCGGGCCTGTCTGCAGTCTGTTGGTGACATACTGGAAATCTTTTTTCTTTTAGAGTTATTCCTTGTAAAAGCTGTGGGATTTTATCACAATAAGCCTCTCGGCATCAGGAGAGTAGCTAGTTTCTCAGCCATAGCGCTGCCAGCCTCAGCTGCTCGGTGTGGTGGCACTCCAGAGCCTGCAAATCTTTCCTTCCCACCATGGCCTTGCACCTTTCCTCCAAGCAATCCGCCTGCCTGCAAAGTGTTAGATCCCAGCCTCCGGGTTAATGAAGCTTCACAGCTGAGCTGGCTGCCCCTGAGCCCTCATTGCTGATAGGAGCCCAACCACCCCAGCAGCGGAGGTGAGCGGTGAAGTCCCGCTCAACGTGTTTGTTGTAAATCCTGAGCTGGAGCTGCCCCACTGGCCTGTGCTGGGAAGGTCCTGCCTCAAGGAGAAGGAGAGGTGGTGGGAGCAGTCACCTCTTGAGGGACCATCCACAGGAGAGAGGAACAGTGAGGGACACTCTCCAACACTAGGCAAAACAGAGCAAGGTCCCAGGCCAAGGGACTTGGGACCCCTCCCATCCCCGTTCTGAGCCAGCGCACAGGGCTCCCACAGACGTGCACCCACTGGGCGACATGGACAGGGGATCCTGGGTCATTCTGCGGCAGTCACCGCACAGACTGTGCTGTTTGCAGGACAGCAGCCGCCGCGTGTGCTCCTTGGCTTCCTGGCAGCACCAGACCTCCCAGCTACATTTGGGCACATCCTTCTGGAGCAGCAGAGGGTCATGGCACTGCACATCTGCATCTTAGCAGAACCGCAACAGGGGAGTGAGAGACAGGAACCAAATGAGCTAATTTCATCCTGAATACATAGACTTGACAAGTCTATTAAACGGTTGGAGCCTACTGTGTCTCATTATGAAAAATTAGTGCTGTCCTATAAAAATACTGGAGACAGTGTGTCACTTAAGGAAAGGATATCTTGAGCATACAGTCTTTTCTTAATAGGCCCTACATCATCAGGGACATACATACATACCTCAGGAATGAGCCAAGGGGATTTGGACCTGGGAGCTGGTACCCCTCAAGTCTGACACTTTTAGGGTGCTCTAGTTTGCCCATCTCTTTCTGCTTGAATGAGAAGAAGCTGGAGTAGCCAGGGGTCAAATGGACCAGAGAAGGATTTGGCTTGTTTGTTGCAGTGTCTCAGTGAAAATCCAGTAAGAAAAACAATAGGTTTGATTCAAACAGAAACATAAAAATAAATCACAACCATTTCATCTTGGGCCAATCCCAAATTCAGTCAATGCAAATACAATGTTTTATTTCTCTGGGTTATTCAAGCTGCTGCCTAATCTTTTCTTTTTAATCTAGATCTGTGTTAATGCCATTTCAAAAAACATAGCTATTTCTGTGAAAAGAACATAAAAATTAAACATTTTAGTGTTTCAGAAATGAAATACTACAGTCAAAATAAAGATGCTTTGACATTTACAAGTGCTCTTCTTACCTCTCTTCTCCCTGTGGTTTTTTGGGGCGTTTGGTGTGTTGAGTTCTTTTGCTAAAACTCTTTGCCAGATTTGGGTCAAACATATCCACAGTTCTGTCTCTTCACTTCTCTCCTCATCCCAGACGCTTCCCTACCTCTTTTACTTCTTATTAAAGAGTTTTACCTGTCTCTGTTTGCAAGGTTGAACCTTCTCATGGCTCTGGGGGCTGACCCATTGTAAATGTGTTTCACACCGTCTCTTCTCAAGCACCTGGGAAGGACCCCAGGAACTCAGACATCTCTATCATCTAGCATCTTGCTAGCTTTGCTAGGAGCATGGGCAAACAGGCATGCCAACTATATGGAGGTGAATGTTCAACGGAAAGGCAGGAATGAGTCCCACTAGGCTGGGGATCTTTACTGGAGGAATGCATAAGCCTCAGGGGCAAAAGAAAAATAGTGCCCCTACTGCAACGAGTAAAAACTGTACCAAGAGAGCTATGGCTCTAATGGGGAGAAGGGCTGGAGTATCTCATGCAGTAACAGAGGCATGCTGCATTGGTCAGCACCCTCAGACATCAGCTATTCACATCTCAGGGATGTTCAAACAAAGCTTAACTCGGTACATTTTGCTGACCTCTTTTCTTATAATTAAAGTGAAAAGATTTCTCCTGTCAGCTACCTCTCTAGGAATGTTGTCTTCCAGACAGGCAGAGGAAAGAACACATATGACAGCTGGAAGAGCTCAGAGAAACCAAAGTGCTTTGTCTCACAAAAGAAAATACAAATGAGCAATCTGAGTGCCATCAAACCTGCTGTGAGAGAGCAAGAGAGAGAGAGAGAGAGGTAGGATCAAATCCCTTGTTAGACCTTAAGCTCCCTGGAATTAGGCCACTTTAAGAAGAAAAGGGACTAGAGTTTAAAGGATTCAGAGAATTTCCCATTTCTTGATACAACTCTTTGACCTTTGCAAAGAAAACTACAGAGAACCCAGAGCATAAAGGAACAAGACTTCTGTGTCTTTCCTTTTCTTTCCTTTTCTTTCCATTTTTTCTTCTCTCGGTTTCTTTGTAGAAACAGGTAATTGTGCTGCCCTTTCTTGGAAAGATGCAGTTCTCCCTCAGAGCTTCATAATACAAGTGTCAGTACTGCTGCCTCTGACCTGATGGGAAATTTGAATGGGGAATACAGCTGTGTGAGACTCATCATTAAAAAAAAACTGCTTCCGCAGTATGCTCTGGAGCAGAGGTAGACAAGATCCAGGGGCTGGGATCAACCCTAGCCTAAGTCCACTGATGTCTAAGACAATTGCCCTACGGCAGATGGACGTTTGCTTGCACAGGTTACTACCTCTATTCAAATGTTTCACAGCTACGCAGGCATGAAATGGTCAACGGCACATGTTTGAGTTCTCCTGGGAACTGGTGCCTTCTGTCCACTGATGCTCTACTCAGATTTGAACCTGGGTGAGGCAAATCCATCTGTTAATATGCACACTCTGCTTTTCTGTTAGGATACCACTAAGGTTCACATGCTTGGAAGAAAATCCAACCATAACTGGCTATCGACAAGTAACTAGAAGTCACTAGTACATGAGCCACAGGGAAGAGGCAGGAGATGAGAAAGGAAGGGGGAATCAAAGAGCGTGTTTGCTGTGGAAAGAGGGAGTATACCTCTTCCGCACGTACCGACACAGAGAGCACTGTGTAGTCACAGGAGTACCGCGCACAACACACCCGTCGCATGTATACAGCAACGAAGGTACCCCCTGTTGTACCCCTGTACTCATGTACATACAGCTTGCATGGCACACAGGTGAATAGAGACACCCAGAGGGACACCCTAAATGGAGATAGTCAAAACCCAGACTTGTACACTGACAGCTCGTATCAGAAACTCAAGTGTGAATAAAAACCCCTGTGGACATGCGGGCATTTCCACAGGCACAGACAATTCCAAGCATGCAGCCCTGCAGCCACACGCACCGTACGGGCTACCCACGCTCTGCGTGACAGACCTCACACACTATCACACGCTCTCAGCAACATGCGTTTGCTCTTCTTCCCAACACACTTAGGTATCATGACTGGTTTATAGCAACACATCAACACAAAGCCCCTGTTCCCGACAGGTTTCCATACAGGCTCACTAACAAACATCCACGTGCATAATTGAATGACTAATCTACACCTTGCAGGTATTCCCAGCCACAACCAGGCGTGCGCAGGCAAACGGGACAGTTGCCCGGCCAGATGCAGGTCAGCTGTAGGCATAGGAATACCTGCT
Organism: Phaethon lepturus; assembly: GCF_000687285.1. NCBI lineage: Eukaryota > Metazoa > Chordata > Aves > Phaethontiformes > Phaethontidae > Phaethon > Phaethon lepturus. The sequence goes on along the minus strand of NW_010538151.1, from coordinate 26,480 downwards.
TAGCAGACCACTACAGCGAATGACCAGGAATCACAACCTCATGGATGAAGGTCTACCTAGCTCCTAGGAACTCACCCTTTCTCTTCAAGGTTCAGCTTCTTCATCAACTTCTTGTTTTTCTGTCTGCAAAGTCTCTTTCCATCCCTCCTTCCCTCCTGCCCTTGGAAGCTCTCTTCAGAGAAGAGTAACACAGCTGAAGTAGTAGCCTAGCACATAGCTGTCTGATGGCCTTCCCTTCATGCCTGCCACTTGCCCACGTGGACAAATGAACATCTAGCTGCCAGTTGCAGTACAATCCAAAAAAACATTAGAAGGTAAATGAAAGGGAGAAAAACTTCAGGGGTAAATCCCTCACTGGGTGCCAGGCAGCTAAAATCAACAGCATAACACAAGGACTGAATTTGGCCCAGTGTGGTGTTTTGATGAACTAAACAATTAATTAACAAATATCTCCCCAGCAGATCTCTTCTCGCGGCAGAGGATGCGAGGAACACACAGATCCGTGTTAAGAGCTCTATCGCCACCATTACATGCTGGAGAATAGCATCTAATTAATTATAATGATGGCAAAGATTAGATCCAAATTCCTCTACACAGTGTGTACACATCCCAAACAGACAAAATAAATCAGCAGGCCGTACCCTAATCCAGCAGCTTCAGAGGATTAAATAGGTACATTCTAATCACGGGCTCCGAGCAGCCCCACTCAGCATGTGCAGAGCTACCCCCATATGCGACCGTGTCTCTAAGGGATCCCAGGAAAGGTATCTCACTTCAGATGAAAAACGTAATTTAGGCCTTGCCCACCTGCCATCATTTATGATCTCCTGGCTTGCTTTGCCTCCCCAGATTTTAGCCTATACATCCCAGGCAAATTTCAGGGGTAATAATTCATCTCTCTGTAAGCCTCTCCTGCAATGTCAGCTGGAGGAGACACTAGTTCTCATTGCTCCACGAACATGCCGCTGTGCCGTGCTCTGATGTTTAACAGTAGGTGCACCAGTCTAGAGGTGGCAGCAGTGCAGACAGAAGGAGGGAAAGGGCTTTTTTTTATCCCCCAAGGCATTTTATTGAAAGGAAGATGCTTTCTTTTTCTTAATTTTGTTAATAGGAACTACATGAGAAGGCTGGGGCTACACCGCTCGTAAAGCAAGTAGGTCCGTTCCCTGCCTATCATGAATGATTTTCAAATTCCAGTGAAAAAAATTACTTCTCAGAATGCAAAAAGAATGAAGAAACACATCTTTTCATGCAACGAGGGTAAAATTCATTAATTGTGTCACTAATCACTGGGTTAGCTCCACCCCTGGGGTGGCTGAGACTGAATCAATCCTATTACACCTACTGTGAAACTGAGCTCTTATACTAGCTAAGAATAGAACTAGGTGGTCCAGCCCATGAAAAAATCACAATTTGTTGGCATGAAAAGCTTCATTAATACATACTTCTCCAAAGGAATATATATTTTTTTTAATACAACTGGAAATACAGTCATTTTTCCACTTTACCAATCCAAACGATATCTTCTGACATTCCTTGAAATCAAACATTTTATTTTTTGGTGTGGTAGTGAATGTTTCACAGCCTTGTTTTTGCCTGTGCTGCAACTGATCTTCGTTAATGTCGGGCTGCTCTCTGACTTTCACCCTGCACTATTCATCTCAGTCGGAGCAGATCTGCAGTATATTAATGGAAATGTGTTTCAGACAAGCAGCCCAGTCCATGCGAGCACTGTATGCACAAGGCATCCAAACTACAACTCCCATGAGGCACCTCAGCCCCACGGGCAGGTGCCGCTTGATGTCAAATAAATGTACAGCAAAATGTTTTGATTCATTTCAGCAAGTGCAAATGTTTGAACCAATCCAAGTCAAAACATTCTGTTCAGATTCTAACATTTTAAAGCTGTCAAATGTTGCTGTATTTTATTTACGATAGTAAAAAATATGATGTTTTCCCTTGGAGAATCATTTCCATGGGAAATCTCATGCCCGGGGAAGTTCTGGAAGCTAAAAGACTTGGTAAAGGCTCCTTTTCTCTTTCACACAGGGTGCATCTTGACTGCAGTTAAATTGCAGGATAAACTGCAGGAAGCATGGACATACATGAGCTAGCTTGATCTCACTTGCTGTTGGTATGAGTAGCAATACAGTTACAAGTGGCTTGTGTAACTTCAGCTGAGGAACTATGTAAACAAACTGTTAGCCCACACTGCATTCATGAAGTTCACCACTGCTGACTTTAATTCAGCTAGGGTGGTTATTTCAATCCATCCTGAAATCACACCTCTGGCTCCAACACAGACATGTCATCTACAGGCTGGCTCCATATCTGATAAAGAACAAGGCACAGTAGAAAGAACAAGGTACCTAGAAACATTCCAAATGGGGGAAATGAGATTTTCCAGAGGAATTTTCCTAAGAATAGTTACCCCACGCATAGTCTTAAAGAAAAGTTAGCAGGATACTAACATAGGGTGAAAAGAGAGTATGGAACTTTAGGGCTCCATCACACACCTGAAGAACTCCATCCACCTCAGAAAAAAAAAAGAAAAAAGAAGAAAAAAATAGAAACTAAATCCACATGTTCTTGCATCTCTCCCCCTCTCTTTTTGTCTTTCTAAGATAAAAGGTGTAACATAACCTTCCATCATTTCATCACAGCCTCATGCTGTGAACAAGTCAATACTTTATGTTATCACTTATTATCTCAAAAGCTGCAATACTCTCTGATCCATCAAGTATGGTGCAAGGTCCCATTCCACCTGGTGCTGTACAAGTAAAGAACAAAAAGATGGTCTTTGCCTAAAGGAAAACCTAAATATAAGGCAAGAGAGTGGGTGGCTGGAGACAGAGGCGGAAGAGGGAGGCAATGAGACCATACAGGTCACTGCAACAGGCAGACCTCTGTACACCAAGTGCCTAACAGTCATCTTCCTTTTGTTTTGGGGAGGTGGGTGATTTTGGCTTGGGTGAGGAATATGTGTTGCCATAAAGATGGATTTGAGGGCAGAACACAGAGATGCCTTTGTAAATACTGGCAGGGACCAGGGAAGAAAGCAGCAACACGCTCTTCTGCAATCCTGACAAGTGTGTGACTGGTGCCAGCATGGAGAAGAGACTGGGGACACAGCTGACCTGCCGTGGCTGAGCAGAGAGGTCCTAAGGGGCTTTGAATCAAAAGCAAGCTCATTATGTTAGAGGGAGGCCAAGGAAAGCTGCACAGAGGGTTCTGAAAGTGAAGCGGCAGAGGGTAGACTTCGCAAGAGCGTCCTGCAAAGTCTTCGTTAAGGTCCAAACAAAATGTGCTGTGTCACCCAGGGGAAGGAGGGCTTAGCTCCAAGCTGAGGCCCTGGCTTAGAGATTCTGTTGTTGAGAAAGGATCTGCAACTGTAGAAGTTGGGATGTGTGTGTGTGGTTGTTAAATTTTGCCCTTTAACCATTATGCTGGGCCTGGCTACTCCCGAATACCGGTTGGAATAAAGGAGACAAAGGCTGAACATTCAGAGGACCCCTGATTCCAGCTCAGCCCTGGGTTTCAAGGGTGCTGATGTGTGAGTCAAGCCAAAATCTGTGGCATGGAGGATTGTATTCTGAAAACTGAAATGCATTTTAAACAGCAACTTTCTTAGAGCTCTCTCCTGAAGTGAACACAGAAGCATTTAGTCTGTTGCCTCCTTTTTCATTCTTTCCCTTTTCCTGTATATATTTTTCTTTGTGAGGAAACACTGAAACCAGAAGGATCTCTGAGACACCAGACCTGACCAAGCGTGGGGCAGAATCTGTTCATTCCAATTATCTGCCAGACTAATCATAAAAACATCACGGTGCATGCTCCATATGTCATTTTTATTGAATTCATTCAGGAGTTTCTCGATTAATCTTTTATTATTCCTTTCCAAATCCCAAGGTTCCCATAACAGGGGCTGATCAGCTAAAGCAATTCTTGCACAGAGAGGAAATGGTGAGAATTATCTTGGCTCTCACATCCTTCCGTCATGTCACCAGAATTCCCTATGGCCTCTTCTTTGAGCGCCTCCTGCCTGAAGAAGACCCTAGGCCCTCAATGCCTCTTAGCCCCTTGGCCCTTATCTCCCCATGAAGGAGAGCCTGACCCACACCAAGGCCAGTGCAATCTTAATCATGTACAATCTTAACCGCACCCCATCTGAAGGAGGAGAAATTAACACTCTCACCCTGAATAACCCCAAACACAAGAGGTCCACCCTCAACACCTCTAGGGAGACGCCTGGCCCAGACCAGTAGCATATTGGTACTTCTGGGCCCTTCACTACAGGAAGGACATTGAGGTGCTGAAGTGCGCCCAGAGAAGGGCAACGAAGCTGGTGAGGGGTCTGGAGCACAAGTCTTATGAGGAGCGGCTGAGGGAACTGGGGTTGTTTAGTCTGGAGAAGAGGAGGCTGAGAGGAGGCCTTATCGCTCTCTACAACTACCTGAAAGGGGGTTGTGGCGACGAGGGTGTTGGCCTCTTCTCCCAAGTAACTAATGATAGGACGAGAGGAAATGGCCTCAAGTTGCACCAGGGGAGGTTTAGATTGGATATTAGGAAAAATTTCTTCACTGAGAGGGTGGGCAGGCATTGGAACAGGCTGCCCAGGGAGGTGGTGGAGTCGCCCTCTCTGGAAGTGTTCAAGAAACGTGTGGATGTGGCGCTTCAGAACATGGTCTAGGGGACATGGTGGCGCTGGATTAATGGTTGGACTTGATGATCTTGAAGGTCCTTTCCAACCTAGTGTTTCTGTGATTTCTGTGATTTGTACCAAACTTAGCACCAATGACACTGGGTAGATCCAATGCAAGATAAAAAAAAACGGACCCTGCAAGGAAAAAGTGTGACCCTTCTTCAACCCAATGCCTCCCCTTTGCCTCCCTTTCTCTGAGAAACCTGGATCTTCCACGGATCTTGCAATGGCGTCCCTACCTGCAAGATTTTTCATGCCATCTCTGTTTATGTTAGCAATTCCTATGCTGCCACATGCATCAGGGAGGCTATAGCCCTCTTGTTCTCCCCAGCCAAAGCTTCTTCATCTATTCCAGCTCAATAAAAGAGGCAATAAAGGCATTTTCCATCCCACATCTGGGATGCATCCCACCTGTGCAATTCCCTTCACCTAGGCAGAATGAGACCTAAAGGCACTGAGAGCTTCCCCAGGCAGCAGTGTTGCCAGTGAAAAAAATACTACTGAGAGAATAATAGCTAACTGTTTGTTATCTCTGGGGTGGGGTTTTCCTGTCCTAGTATCTTGTTTGGCATCTTCATCACTACCTCATTAAAGCTTCAGTTCATTAATTAAATATTTAATACATTAAATGAGGTTCCTTCTGTATTGAGGAGCTGAGATCTTGTTGCTGGTGAGCGTGATGCTGTGTATCCTCCTGGGAGGCTCCAATTTGCCATATTAATTGCACAGAGACCCTTCAAAAAGCTCTACGCTGAATCTTCAGCTGCTGAGCAAATTGTACACTCCATCTCAGCAGGCGAGGAGCCTGAGCTGGTAAAAGGCACAGAGCAGCAACTTACTCTTCTCCAGGGCTCCTGGCAGTCTGGTGAGCTCACTCATCTGACTGGACACAGTTCAAGACAGCAACCCCAAGACTGAAAATTACCTTCAGTCTCCTCATCTACATTGGTGTGCAGCACAAGGTGCAGCAGTCCCCAACTTTGCTGAATCATGGATGAGCCTTGCTAATTAGGGCTGCTAGGTGGGAACCAGTTAAAAGCTTTCTATTAGCATTTTAAAAGGTCCCACTACCACACCAGAGATTGCTCCCTTGTTTATATATATCACAGCTGTACTGCCAGTTGACTGAATGCAGTGAAGATGGACAGAAGCCTCTGATAAAAGCAGAGGTGCAGAAAGGGGAGGTTGGAAGAAAGGAAAGGGGTCAGGAATCTCCCAAAGCAGATGGTCTGTGGGTGGACCAAAAACTTGGACCAGCTGTAAAACCATATTGCTGCCCTACTCTGCCCTCACCTACACTTTCTTGTCCCCAGCCTGCTGTTTGCTTCCACTTCTGTCATTGTGGTGAGAAATCAACTATTCATGTGGCTGAGTTGTGATAGAGGGGGTTGACATCTCTGGCAAGAGAGGGCAGAAAAGCTAATTAATTCTGTAAACCTTTGCTCAGCCCCTTCCCCTGCCTCTCTCATGTACACCCATCCCTGATCATACCTATAAGGAAAAATAAACAGCTTTCCTTCTATTGATATCCGCATAAAACTAAGGATCCAGGTTCCCTGCAAACTGCAATGGCCTAAACACGTGGTTTACCTTGTAGGCCCATTTCCTAGATTGAAGGAGGGACACATAGTTACTGTGCCATAGAGAACAACATCATGTTGTAGTTCTGTTTGAAATCCAGTAGCTAAACCACAAGGTCTATGGACAGTAGAGATTGGGAACCCAGACTTCCAGCATCAGAAATGTGGCTTTTCTAAGATAAACAAATCCTCTATGAACAGGTAGTGGAAGAAATTGGAAGGGGCTTGGCTCTCCATGGGAAGAGATGGCATCTACATGTGTGAGATTTTTAAGAGGAACATCCGTCTGGGAGGACTATGTGAGGAAGCTTACAAGGGTTATTGAGCTTGAGTTTTGAAGTGAGAGGGGCTTCCCAGGAAGGTGAAAATGTAGGTGGATTAAGGCTTTACTCTGGAAAGGTGAAAGGGGATGAGGAGGGATGGAGGGATGGCAGAGAGAACACAAATTACAGTAACGGGCTGAAGTCCTGAACACCGATTAAGAACCAAGCAGGAGGCATTACGCTGTCTGTGTCTGGCTAGGACACTCTTAAAGAATGAAATCAGGATGCTAAACAGGGCCAGCAAAGCCCCGTCTTACACAGTGATAGAGGGGTCTTTCCCCCCAGGACAACCTGCAGCCTCAGAGTAGGTTTGTCTTGGCTACAAGGTGCTTGCTCCAGACTGCTGCTTCTGCCCCTGCTCTTCAGTTGCCTTTTCCAAGCTGGGTTGCCCACAGCTTGAGTGGGAGAGGCCCTCACATGCCTGGGTCTTGAGTAGATCAGTCACATCATCCCCCTCTTTCCTCTCCTATTGAACAGCAGAACCAAGGTAATGGAGGAGACAAGCATACCACAGGACATAGGTCACTGGGCAGGCCTCCACAGGCCACCTACAGAGCCTGGCTGCCAAGAAACCAACTTCTCAGTGCACAGGGAGGGGAGAGGACACCCATGCTGGGGCAGGCAACTCCTGCTGGCTTCTTTCTGTCCTGATACATTTTTTGTTTCTTTTTTATTCCTCCTTTTAATGCTGTGTTAAGAAAAGGAAGCTCTATAAAAATTTTTAAAAAAAGCTGAGAGATGGGAGAATATTAAAAACTGCTGAAGCTTTTGGGGAAAGACAGAAACGATTGTCCTTTGGAATGAGGAAGCCACCAGGTGGAACATCCATCTGAGAGACCCCCCTGCTGCAGTGGAGGGCTGCTCTCCCCCAGGGTGGGATGTAAGAGGGGTGCTGCCACCTTCTTTCTGGAGACCAGAGTGGAAGCAGAGTGCTCAGGCACTAGGCAGCACGCAGGAACCACCATGATGGATACAGCGGGTGAAGAAATTCATCCACAGCTAATAAAACACCTCCATGGGGTTATGTACTTCTCAGTGCTTAATAAATAAGATTTAGTACACTCACAGTGGACAACACTTCAAGGGCTATTTGACCATGGGTAAGGACCATTAGCTACATATGTAGGAAGTAAATCACGTAGACAACACGGGCCTCGTCCAAGATCATGTTGCAGATCAGTGAAGAAATCAGGGACCTAGCCCAAGTCTGCTGACATTTGATGTCCTGCTCTGCTCAGGAGGCCTACACCACCTCTCACTAACTCCAGGTGCCAGGTACAAGCAACCTTGTAGAAGTCAACGCTGTTATACTGTCATACGTTTTGTAGAACTGAAAAGGAATTGAAAGGGCAGGTCTTCCTTAGCTCAAAAAACAAGATGGAGAGGTAAAAGACCTATTGGTAGGTCTAGGTCTGGATAAAGGAAAGTTTGCTAATATGAAACTTAGTAGGTGGTAATATGTCTTCATCTGTGAAGACCATCAGTCTTCACAGTCCTCCCTTTGGCCCCTTCCACAATACTAAATTCAGCTGAAACCATGCACACTTGAAAAATCTCAGTGATGTCCAGCCACGTGTCTATCCTTCTCCAGCTTACTTCAGAGAACATCATCTCCCATGACAGTCAGAGATCAATTTTCTTCATGGAGAGCACTTTTCTGTTAATTATTCTAGAAGGAACTGTTCTGATGTCACAGATCTTTCTCAAGTAAAATCCCTGGTGTAGTAGAGTGTAAATATCTGATCACATGTAAGTCTGATCCATACCTCATGGACATAAATTGCAAGGTCATCTGTAGTGGACTTTGGAACAAGGTCTGAATGTCCAGGTTCACAAAATGAGATGAATTTGAAAGGAGTGTCAAAATACCCCCATTACATGGAAACGAGCATGTACCCAGATTTCTGTTTGTCAAAGCTGCTGTGACATGTACTGTCCAGAGCCACAGTTTCCCTCAGGAATGGGGTGTGGGTTTGCCAAAAATATGTATTTTTTCCTCTGCTAGCTCTAAAAAAAAAAAAAAAAAATAGATAAGGTTTACTTTTGTTACCACCTTGAATTGACACATCCTATTTGCCTGCATCTAGTATATTTCATGCCCTTGCTGCTGATACTGTTGCTGTGCACTAAAGCTGTAATAGGTTAGGTAAATCCCAAACTACTCCTAAACAAACACAAGCTCTGGGTTATGAACATTTCCTTCTCAGACTTTTTGGGGCAGGGAAGCAGGATGGTAGTCTCCTCTGTCCCAGCTCTTCTTTCCTGTAATATTGAGTTTTTCTGAAAGACACCCACCATCTGCTTTTTATACTCCAGATCACAATTCCACCTTTTTTCCCCCATAAGACTCTTCCTTTTAAAGCTCTTTTCTCATAAAGAACAGGAGGCAAAATTTTCCCAAGGTGTAACCCAGTGAAGTGATGCTAGTAGACGATTTGTTCATACAGGATTTGAAGCTCATTAGATAGCCAGCTCAACGTCCTGGCTGGAGTGAAAAGCTATGCGGTCCGTGCCTGCGCTGAAATGATAGCCATGATACTTTCACATCAACAGTCCACACTCTAGCAATTTATTGCGTTTGGATGCAATTGCTGGCAATGACTTAACTGCCAGCATGGACACGACAAATCACTTTCAGCATCATGTCAGGTCTCTGTGATTAAATTGTGGATCTTAGAAGGCCCATCCTCATGGGATCTGTATACAAGGACAGACGAAGCCAGCCATGGGTGTTGCCAGGGCCACATCCAAGCATGAAATAGATAGGGGCACAGCTCTGCACAGCCACACAACCATTCCTGCGCCCCATGATTTGGAGTGTGATGTCAGGCAAAGCTAATGAGGGGGAACAGACCTGTCTGAGCCCTCTCCTTCAAGCCTGTGCGTGAAATTCATGCCTGACTGTTACACAGGGAGATGCCATCTGTTTAGTCTGGGTCAAGGGTATGCTGCCCTTTGATTAGGGCAATTCTAAGCAAGGAAACTGAGGGAGCTGGAGGTTAAAGCCAGAAGCAGGGAGCTAGAAGGGAATGAATTTTCATGCCTGTGGGTCTGGTCTGGGTGGGATCAGGTGGGGTGATGAGGAGGAACTGCCAGCTGAAGTGAGCATGGAGGTGTGGGGTCCCAGGACCCTGCCCAGAGAATGGGAGTGAGTAGGGGTAGGAAGCTCCTGCCAGGCATGGACCAGGGCTATCCCACAAGACGAAAGATTAACTAACAGCTGAGGAACTAACTGACTGTAAACGGCAACAGCCAGTTCAATCAAATCACTTCCAACACACAGTAACAGTATTTATCAGGTGCTTACAGGCTACCCAAACCCATAGTACCTAAATGCCTTCTACAGATGGTGGCAGATCATTACGGTTAGCCCTGTGCTTGTTTGCCCAATGTACTATCCACAGTACATTAGCTACCCCACTGCATAGATGCCTAAAGAAAAGGCAGAGCTCTGTGAAACTGCTAGAAAACACAATCCGCGACAGAAGACTGGTTTAAACAAGCCTGTCCTTCCCTTTTGTGCCCATAAACACCTGCTGTGATGGTTCTGCATGTGTCCAGGCAGCGCCTTGCAAATCCAGAGTAGAATATGTTTAGCAAATGAACAGAAGCTGTAAATTAACGAAAGACTAAGCAAAGATGGTGGAAGTAGCCAAAAGTGATCTCCCTTTCCCCCTTGCACAGGCAGACAGAGGTCAATTCTCAGCTCAGTTTCACAGGCATCCCCCTGAAAGCAGTCCGCAGTCCTTTATAGGGCATTGCTGTGATTGCGATCAAAACCTGCCCCAAGGCTGCTAAAAGTGAAACTAACTTCTGTTCTTCAAATATACCAAATCTCAAAGAACAGTTGCAGTAACAGCAGAACCATGGTCTCAGGTAGAGGGTTGCAGGATTACCTAGATTCCTGTATCAAATCTACCCTTAGCAGTAGCTCTAACCCTGTGTATTAAGTTAAGCTCATCTGTTGCACAAATATTTCACAGAATTTGCCCAGACTCTTTTTTGCCCCTTGAACTTAATTTAATTTTCATTTCACAGAATATGACCATTTTCCCAAGGTCTACAAAAGACAGAGGCTACTGACTTTGTGAGGTGTGAGCAGAAGGTCTGTAGCTCACCGAGCTATCATCTGGTGACTGAAGGTGTAAGACAGACCAGATGCCTACTGGGGTTACTTGAAAATGCTACCGTCTGCAGGGCCTGCAGAGCTGCCTGTTACCAAATGCACAGGAGAAAGTGCCACCTTCTCAGACCTGCCAGTGAAATCGCTTGTTTGATCATTCCCTAACCGGTGGCAGCTGAAACAAAGCAGATCAGAGCTGAGTGGGATCCTTTTGACGGGCACTGCTTTGGCAAACCGCTCACACTAACATCCATGTGGCATAGCCGGCTGCAAGGGGTAGGCAACCTCTTCCACCTCTCCAGCTGGATCCAGAAAGGGACGTGCACTCTATAATCAGACTAGGACTAATCTTCTTATTTCTAAAGAATCAGAAGCTTCCTTTTGGCATAATCTCTTCATCTTCCCAGCTACTTTTCTGTCTCCCAGGACACGCTGCTGCCAGTTGTCAGAGGAATGGCGACGCACTCCTGCAACGAAAGGGGAGGCTTGCAGGAGAGGCCTCCAGGTTGCCTGCCACAGTGCCGAAGGGTATAGAAGCTAAACCGGG
>NW_010538151.1:0-15174 GCF_000687285.1 Phaethon lepturus | reverse complement strand
TCCCTACAGAGTCTAGAGGGCTCATTGCAGTTGCTTAAACACGGACATCTAGAGCCATGGGACAAGACCCACATGACCTCAAGCTACCATTTTAGAAGGGCACAGGTGTCCTTTGGGTCTTTGTTGACCTGCAGCTGTCTCAGATACCTTAGAGCATCTTTAGCGGGAAGAGGCAGCTAAGCTTACACAACTGAACTGAGCTATTAGCTCAGCAATTCAGAATTCATTTCTGACAGTGGTTATGGCAAGCGTCAGCCAGAGGCAAAAGTTGCCAGGCCATGTCCAACAGACGCATTTGAAAATGTTATGTGAAACGATGTGGGCACCTGAGGAATGTGGGCTTGCAACCGTAACGCCAAAAGATGCAGCTAGATACATACTGGGATTTTCAAAAATATTTAGCAGCCAGCATGCAGGATCCTAACTTCTGCTGAAACCAGCACCAAGGTAATTTCAAGCATCCTGTTAGATATCTTTGGTGCCCTTCAAAACTCCAGCTCCTCACACCAAATAGCAGCACAGAGCTCCAATCGGGAGCAGTTTACAACCTCCCAGACGGAGGCCTGGCACAAATGCAGTCAGGCAGAAGAGATAAGAGCACACAACTACATCCTCTGCAGTTAGTGCTGCACAACGCTCTGCTAAAGGTCGTGAAACACGTGCGGGCAGGTAAGCTGGGCAAGGACAGAGCCACAGCTTTGCTACCGATACTATACAATCAATCAGCTCTGATGATTACTTGCTGTGAGTGCAACGGGAGAAAATCATTTCAACTCTTACCCCAGCATGTAACTTTTTTTTTTTTACCTAGTAGTGGGGCCTTAGGTTTAAACCCAAGTCCCAAGAAAGAAAAATCAACCCTAATTTCACTCCTCCTCACTCCCCAAATCACTCATTCCCTCTCCCAAAGCACAATGACTTACATATGCCTTCTTCATTTTGGTAATTACACTTACACAGTTAGAGGCAGGGAAGGAGGCCAGTGCTATGCAAACGTATCTGACCAATCGTTTTTCACCACAGCAATACCAAACAACAAATATACGTAGGAAATCAAATTAGTGGGGAATCCACAGGTTGCAATTTGTTCATAAGTAGCACTCAGTGAATACACTAGCAAATACACGTGTAAAATTAAAGTTTGTTCAAGACCAGATGAACAAGCTGCATTGATTAGACAAGCAGCTGTTAAAATTTTGTTTGTCTCTCCCAGATTAGTCAGACGAGAGGATAGATAGACAAGCAGATAGGCTGACAGACAAACATATAGATAGAATAGTTCTTGCAAACCTGAAGGTTGCATTTTCAGGGAGGCAGTTTGGGTGAAATCAATAAACCAATTTCTGGAAGCTTGAGTGCTGCTAGTAATTAGAAAAAGGCCTCTGCAGCCACCCCATGCTCAGCTGTGAGATCTCCCTTCATGGGTTTCGATGAGAGTGAAATTGAGTGACTTCAATAATTTCATGCCGGGTTATGGGAGGGAGGTGAGGAAGGGTGAGTTCCCAACCATCTAATAGGTCTCTAACAGCTCGATAATTGACCCATCCTGTGGGTGATTAAGGATGAAAATAACTAATTTCCACTCATCTTACAGACTAATCAGATCACCTCACCCCTATCATTTTCTCCTCTGTTTAAAGAGACAGTCTCTTTCTTTCTGGCATCAAAGGGTAGCAGGATGCAATCATTTAAGTTAGTAAAGAAGCTAGTTCGGTCCAGGCTGGAGTTAGTGCATTGAAGATACCAGCTCTTCAATTGATTGCTCTGTAATAAACCTTTTACTTCTGGTTTCTGCTGCAGTGCTCCAGCCTCCTCACGTGCAGCATGTGAATCCTGCTCCACGAACAGCGTTGCGTGCTGGAAAAGGGGAGGGATGGGCTCAGACCTCAAAACAAATCTGGATGTCGCAATGCTTGGGCATCCTCCGCTGTTTCGACTCTTCCTAGCCACACTTTCAAGAGCTCACATGGCAGGTAATTCCTTGTCAGAAAGACCATCTTTCAGCACTATTGCTGGCCCAAGCTTTCCATATACAGTAGGTTAGATACCAGGCACACATCCTGTGAACCTCCACTGAGGAGCTTGCAACTTCTTGGCCACCAGGAGCAGGCAAGAGGCTACACAGATGAGATAAGGGCTGGATGAATCCCACCTGGACCGGGGATCCTATTTTATTCCTTGCATTGGAGCCTTGTACCAACCCCAGGTGTGTTATTTCTTACATCAGTACAACACTAAACCTTTTGTCCCAGTTCAGACAGTCCTCATCTAGATTCATGGTTGTGTCTTTACAGACCCTGTACTCTTAGGATGATTCACAGATGTGTGTCCCTCATGTCCTACCCTCATATACCTACCTGCATACATAGTCCTAAATAAGTGTCCTGGTTTATATGGGCACTAAGTACCTTCTGGTTCAGGACTAAACTGAGTACGGGCAGGGAAGACATAAGCAATGGGAAGATTGGTCTGAGAAGTACTAAAGCAGCTTTTCTTGACTAATCAAAAGCGTCAAAGAAGCAGTAAGGTCCTGCTTCACTAGGAAGATTTGGGCCTGCTTTTACCAGAGACTTTCATAGCTCCTGGGAAGAACTCATGGAGGCCTCAGAGAGGAATGGGGAAATCCCTCAAGTACATGTCCCTCCCCCCATGTTAGAAGCCTGCAGTACACTGTTTTAAACCACAATATTAATTCTCCAGGCCCTTCTGCAGGGTGCTTTGGAAAAGTCCAGTCTCAGGAGATTAAAGCATGGGGTAACTCATGTCACTAACGAAGAAGAAAGCACAACATTTCCTGAGGGAAAGAAGAAAAAGCTAGCTGGCAGAACCCCATTCTAGCATGCTTGCCATTCTAGACACCAAGCACACCCTTCTAAAAGCCTGCAAAGAGCAGAATATGGCTCATACAAAAAACTTAAGCAGAGCTGTCTCATTCCCATGAGTCTCTGTCAGGAGAACAGAGATCAAGATGGTGGAATTGAGACTGAGACCTCAGTGGTGGCCTCAGCACTGCTGCTCCTTTGCACTAGGCAATTAAGCAGTATTCACAGATGGAGAACTCCAACCCTGGAGTTGAATTGGGTCAGCTCACAGGCATAATCCTGATTATTTGCAAAGAATGCCAGTGTCAAGCCCTATTTCCCTGAATGTAACAGAAACCATAATGAACAGCAGTTTTCTCCCTCATTATTTTCAGGTCTGCTTCTCCAGTTAGTTGTGTGTCCAACACATCCTATCTACCCACTTGCTTCCAGTGCCACATTAACAACTGCTTCCCTCCCTTCATTTCATCCCTGCTTTTGCTGATATTACCCCAGAAACCTCTTGGCCCTCATAACATTTGCCTCATGCCTTAAGCAGTAGCCTTTTCTTCATCTCCAGAAAGGACAACTACATTTTGCCTGGAGGGAAAGATCCAAGTCACAGCCACTGACTTTCATCATATCTCTGCCAAGAAGGATGTCACTGTTATAGCTTCCCTATGGGACTTCTTTTTCAGGCAGATCCTTCATTACATCTGCTATGGAACTAAAAAGTCATCCCCTCCCCAGCAGCGAGCCATTGATGCACACGTAGTGCTACACATGCTTGTTCACAAGACATGAACAAGACTATAGGTATGACAAGCTGAAACTTCCTTCCACTCATCCTGCTCTCATCAAAAGCACGTCTGTGTTCAGGATATAACAATCCCATAGCAGAAATAGCTGTTATTATTCCCCGTCGTCACAGCTTCCCTATTTCTCACCAGATGTGCCCTGTCTCCAGCCACCACATGCAGCCCGGGCAGGCTGCTGGCTCATTTTGTGTGCGCTGCTCTGCAATGCTAGAATTTTCAATCAGGAGCAGGCCTGGTGGCTAATGGCAAACATGCCCATGCAAGGACACCTCCCGCTGTCTTGAACTTCAGTCTGGGTTCCCGTGTGTTTACTAACGCCCTCAGACAGCCCATCAACAAAGATGATGGAACACCAGTCATTTGCAAGGCAGGCACTGAAGGCTGGGTTCAGCTTTACCAAGGCTTTAGTGCCCATTACAGTATGTAAGAACATTTGTGGGTGCCCTCTGAGCAATTGTTTCAGAGGTTCAGGGAACCATAACTACAGGGCTGTGGGGCTGTCACGATCTGAGTGAGGGAGAAACACGAGTGAGATTTTAAGCTTCTCATCTGAAATGCATGGCAAAAGTCCACCTCGAAACTACAGCTCTGAGAGAGGTGAACCCTCCTGCCCCTTTCAAGGGCTTCCATGTCTCCCTGGCAGTAAAAAGGTCACTATCATTAACTATTTCACTACTGGTTGATAAAAGGGGAAAACAAAAGCACCGTTTTGAGAACTACAGTGGGGATTTCATCCTGACACCTCAGCGTGGCATTTGCAGCTCATGAATGAAGCTTGGAAAACATTCCGATTTTAATTCCTTTTGGTTTTATCCTGCCTACAACATTCACGTGAGTTTGAAAGGAGACCACAAGTGGGCTGAGGTCCCCTGAATTAATCAAAGGGTTAATTCACTCTTTGACAAGCTAACGTAAATGGAGCAAATTATTAATAACAAGTAATTTACTCAATAAAATTTGAGTCTTTTTCTCCCTCTGTCCCAACTTGTGGAATATCCCTGTGCAAATGGCAATTTCCTTACATCTTTGTTATCAGAATTTATATGATAAATATCCATATTATATCATATATTTTGAGGGTGGAGTGACCCCAAATATTCAGTTTGTGATCTGCAGTGCTTAGTCCCAGTTGGACATACTTGCCCCCGGTAACTTCCTGCTTATCTACCAGCTGAGCTAATGAGCATTTCCAGAGAAAAAACCTACTTGTGGGGTTTTCAACTGAATTCTCTTGACTGCAAGCTCTTTCTATGAGTCCTTAAGTTAAGTGAGTTAGCAATTCACTTCTTTGTATCAGTAATACCTAACATCCCTTATGTTCCCAGACAGGACAGTGGGAAGAGAAGGGTCTGGAGGAAGGGAAGGAAACCACATGCCAAATGTGCCCATTTTGTACACTGGAGGAGAAACTCACACATTTCTACAGTTGCATTTTTTCTTAATGGGTTGCCAAGCTCCATGGTGGAGTGAGCAACAAGATAAATGCAGGGAGTCTTACATACTTTCAGGTTTCCTTGCAAGTATCTCACACAGCTCCAGTCCTCCATTCAGTACACACTTGAGTATGCACTTAGAATTATTTCTAATGCCCAGAAAGCTATTTCCAGCTTTTCCAGGAAGTCCTGTCGTAACAGTCTTCAGCGTATGCCTAAAGAGACACATGCTTATGCATGTGGCTGAATAAAGGCAGAGGGATGAATTGAGGTCTTCGTTACACTAATGTATGCATATGTATGCACACACACATACATGCAGGATGCATGGCCCTGTCTTGCCTGTCCTGCTGCACTTTCCCTTGAGAGTCGTGACTGCAGCTGGGCTTGCATTCCTTCTCCAGCACAACGCGCCACATTCACTCACAGAATTGATCTGCCCTGAAAACCACTTCTCTCACATTTCTAAATCTCTTGGCGTAAAACCTGTTATTCTCTTGACATTAGGCTATTCAATATCTGTCACTTCCACCCCTTGGAAAAAATTGACTTCCGAGTGACATTATATGATAAGCAGTTATATACTGAGACTTCTAACCAGATGGAGCCCTTCCATCACTGGAGACAACACAGAGCACGTGGGATAAATGCTCACCGTCGCATAGTCCCTCTGCTCACCGCCTTGCAGAAGGAGCTGCTCCTTGCCTCTCAAGGCCCTGCTGTTTAAACCTGCTCCACAGCTCTGAGGAACAGACTCTCTACATGGACATCTGCAGTAGTCTCAGTGCTGGAAAGGCTGGTGCTCTCTAGGGCATATTCACACCCAGATTCAAAATCCTCTTTTTTTGCTATCCCATTTTATCAATTTATACCTTGTCTCTCAGTCATTATTGTTGGACATAAAATCTGGCCCAGCAGCTTTTGGGACTGGAGAAAGACACCACAGACTGTTCCAAACCTGGAAAGGCATCCATGGTGTATCTCACCCTGAGGAAACCCTCACCTCCTTACAAACAAAGAGGATGTGTGTCATTCAACACAACAGAAAAACACACATGCTTCCAGACTGCAGAGAAATACAGAACACATGAGTTTGGACTGAAAGGAAGGCCGAGTTAATACTTCACTGAAAGTGAAGACCAAACTGTAGAGGGAGACTAGGTATGGCCAAGACATTATGACTCAACACCTAATTGTCTTGTTAGCAGGTCCAAGAGGCCCTAGGATGTCAGTCATGTTTTGCAGCTGCTTGTAGGCACTTGTCAGCCCTGTGCCCTGCACTGCTGTGCCAGTACAGAGCACTTCTCAGGACTCATCTCAGCCATCTGAAAACCCCTTCAACATCTCGTTTTTTCATGGTAGTTGCAGGACCCCTCAGAGGTCAATAATAACTGATATTATTTTTAATGTAATAGCACTCAAATTAGGGAAAAAAGAACTCATACCTTCAGCATCTTAAAGTAGAGTTTTCTGGATTGTATAAACAGTCCACCCAGCCAGCCATTTGTCATGGAGCTTAGTTCTGCCATAAAACGCTAATCAGCCTGAGCAGTCACGTCCCCCCTGCACCATATCTTTTTATGAGCACATTAACATGGTCGTTAGGAAGAGGGGACTCATATGGACACAAACACGTACTGCAATCATTTATTTCCCCCCCAAACTCCATCCCTAGTGACTTCAATTCATGCACAGGAAGCAGTTTTCCTTCCCCTCCATTGAGGTGGTTTCTGCTTTCCGGAAACCCAGACATGCCCAGTCCACCAAGCTGTTGTGTCACCATATCGCGCCATTTATCCCCTGTGAACAGATGTCACAGGAGCAGGTAGAGCCATCTCCTCCATAAGAGAGACTACACATGCTCTCTGGGATCTTCATGAGGAGTCGTGTCACGTGGATCACTAGATGCGGCTGCCTTTTCTTTGGAGTAAGGAGCTGGCAAAGATTTGACAAAAGTTACCTTTTTCCTTCAGACACCAAAACTGATCCCTCTGTATGTGATATAAAGACAGAGCTGGGAATAAAGTTTGGTAATTCAGATACAGAGATACAGGTCACTGCCACTTAAGCTGAGAGAGCACTAAAGTCAATTTTAGGTGTAGATAGCCAATCTCTAGAGGGCACCTTCATCTATACAGGCTGCGTGATGCAGAGTGAAGGAGAGGAAATAACTCAGAGCAAAGAACACAAGGATATTTGTCTTGTGGGTGTAACCCCCTGACTGGCCAGGGAGATGATGCCCTCTCCCCGCCCCACCCCATCTGCGTTCATGGCATCCAGAACAAAAGCACTGCAAAGAGATCCAGGGAATCTCTGCATCCTGCTTGCTTAGTCCCCTTCTTACCCGAGTTAGCTGCATCCACTTGGGTGAAGCAAGAATAAGGCAGTAGTAGCTTTAGTGCAAATTTATTTTTTCCTAATTCTTTCTTTTTCCCCCATCAATGAATTGTCCCCTCCTTCCATCTGCTATTCACTCTCTATCTCACTGTATGCAAACCACAATCCCCCTTTTCTTCTTTCTGCTTTACTTTCCTGAACACTCATTAACTACTCACAAAGGACCGTGCCTGGCGGATTGGAGCTGCAATTATCTCCTGGTTCTGACCCGTGTTCAGCGGTCAGAGATTAGCATCAGCAATAATAACGGAGCGCGAGATGCAGGCAGCTGCATGCTGGGGATTTGACAAGTATCCAGGCGGCGAAAGCCAACGTGAGGGGAAGGAAATCCACACAGGGGACTGTGTCCTCAGGAAGGTGGACACGGACGTTTCAGTTTTGTCAGGGGGAAATGCCAGCACATCCCTTACGCCTGTTGAGGGAAGATGATCAACTTGTCCTCCAATATTCCAGCTGCAAATCCCACCTCTACTCCCACTGGTGTGTCTATGGACCTAAGGCAAGCAGGAGATCGTTCCTGGCACAGTTATCCCCCCCGCCTCGCCCCCCGCGACTTCAAACGTCACACATTTTTTTCATTTGCAGAGCGCAAAAACCACCAGGAGAACAGATGACCAAATCATGCACATTAGTGAGGAAGTATCTCCTAGACTGCTAAAATAAACAGTCCTGCCTTTTCCCACCCCCAGTAAAGGATAGGGAAAATATTAGCCTGACTTTACTGACTTCTGGAGTGCCTTCCCACTGAGGGTTCCCGTGCACCTTTCATCCTTTCTGTCCACCCACTCATCTGTTTAAGGCATCCATCCATCTCCACCGTCTCAGTGCACCATACTGCAATTAAAATTCCACAGCAGGCTTCACTGTGGGTTTCCTTCTCATTTCTCTTTGCTTTTCAGCAGCTTTGTTTGCTAAATTCTGTGGTTTTGTTTGCATATGGGTTTATGATTTCTTGTTTTCGGTTACTGCAAGCAGGCTCTGACAAACAGGCAAGTCCTGTAATACGCTTGGAAAAAATAGTCGATCTTTGGCTCAGTCTTATCTCCTCTATCCATCAACACTATTAGAGCTGTCTCTGTGTCACATCCTTGGCTGAACCTTCATCACAAAAAGTCCAGGGTGTCAAAACTTTCCAGGCAATGTTGGAATTTGCTTGTCACTTAACATCTTCTGGATGCTACAATTTTTTTCCCCTCAATGGGGATTTTGTGGACAAGATTCCTAAGTTCAGGGACATATGAATTCAGGATAAAACTTCATCTATTTACCTATTTGGGAATAACATTATAAACTTAGCTGGTAGGCAGTAAAAAACAATAGATACAGGTACAGCTATTAAAAGACTGCCTCTGGACTTTATTCATACCCCTTTCCAGTTAAGATGCTTGATCCACTCCTGACCTCAATGGAAAAAAATCAGTCTTCTAGAAACAGGGACAGAATTCTCATCAGAGCAAACTTTTTCAGAAGACAACTTCAATTTCATCCTACTTCTGGTTATCTTAGAAATTACACAGGAATAGACCCTATCAGAGAATATCAGTGTTCCCTGAATCTGGTATCTGCTGACACCTGGACATTTGGAAGCACAGTGATAATGAAAAAAAAAAAAAAAAGAAAAAGTTAATTGAAATTTTCTGAACTTCAAAAGCTGTTTAGCTTCACATTTGGAGAAAGTTCAGATTTTATTTTTATTGTAGCTGATTAACACTGTCCTAAAAATCCCTAACTATATGTTACAGTTATAAGACACCTGAAAAATGACACAAAGAAAATTCTCAAAAACAATTGCTTGACTTGTTAAATGCTTACAATTCAAGTGGTGCCACACCCACTTTTGCACACTGCTTTAAATATCAAAATGATTTTTATTTTTTACTGGCTCAAGAACTTTCAGCAATCAACTTTAAATTTATGTAGGCAAGTATTTACACCAGGAGCTCCTACCTGCTTGCTGCCCTTAAGTAAGAAGCAATATTGTGAGTTAGGTGACCAGTCACAACTGCAGATTGAGTGAAGATAGAAAGAGCTATGCGGTAGAGGGAAAAAAAAAGGGGGGGGGGGGTAATAGAAACATTCCACTTTTCTAAACACAGAGTATGAGTTGAGCAATGTTCATAATCAGTTCCAATCTGCCAATTTGAAAGGCAAAACAGGTTCAAGAAGATTTGTAGCAACATCTACAGTTTTTGCCTGGAGGACACATGTTCCAGGCCAACCACAGATACATTGTACCATGTAAACCCTTTTGAGTTATTATCGTGAAATCACTAATTGATCATTTATTGCCCCCTTAGAAATCAATGAGTAAGTCACCACCTCTGCTCTCGTCCTTGCTGTTCAGAAGAGCACAGGATTTTGTCACTGAATGGAGCAGGTAGATAACCCGAGTCCTTCACATATGTGCAACCTTCTGGCTGTACCAAGTCCAAGGCATGCTGCTACTGCTGAGTGAAAGTCTGCACTCCCACGCATTAGTTATTCCCATTTGGTATGCGAACAGAGGATGCTGCTTTGCAGGGCTGTCGATCCAGCATGAAATTCACTTTGGAAAACTGTTTTTAAAAAAGAGAATATCTGCATGAGGGAGGGGAGAAGGTGCGGGAAATAAATCTCCTGATACTTTCGTTCATTATTTATGAATGTTATTTTCTCTCTCACTTTTGCTTTCAAATTTGATATCCAAGAGACAAGATTTTTTCTGCTAGGCACCACTGGGGGAAACAGACCATGCAATCAGAGTTTCAGAGAATGTTTCATTCCGTCATTTCAGGCAGGAGGAAGGTCCAGAGGAGATGGAACAAGCAGCAATGGGGAATCTGAAAAGACTTTGAAATGCAGCTCTGATCTCTGCTGGTTCAAACCCCACACGAGCCACTGCTTCAGGTGCCTACATACCTCGATATAACACTACCAAATACAGAATGGAAGGAGGGGAAAACTAGGAAATGGGGTCTGTCAACAGGAGGCAATTTTTTGGGGCTCCTCCTGCCAAACATGATTACTTGCAGCCACTGTAATGAGCATCTGACCAGGGCACTCAGCTCCCCACATTTCTGCAAAGGTTTTCTTGTGATTCATCACTGACTGCTCTGCTCAGGTCACAACTCACCAGGTCGCAAAATACAAACACTAAAGAAGCTGCAGTGCCTGATTGTACCCATCAGTTTCTTCCAGAAGCTCACAGCCCTGTTCTTCAGAGGACTTTGGGTGGTGCTGGGTGGGTAAATGTCCTTACTGAAAAAACACAGTCTGGGCCCAGACCTGAACTTAGGACCTCAGAGTCAGCCCTGACAATACTTGGTGCAGTGTCGTAACTGAACTTTGCGGCTGGTCCTGTCCCTGTAATGAACCAAACGGGTACCTGGATCCAAAAATGTTACTTCCTGCATTTACTTTTTTGAGACCAGCAATTAGGCAAGGGTAATTCATGTGCTATAGAGAAGGCCATCAGATAAATGCAGACTGCATAACCTGGTATGCCTTTATGAGACAGGGAAAAAACAGTTTGTCATGGGATTTCAGGTAAGGAGTAGAGCATCAGCAAGCTGGAGGGGAGAACATTATTAACGAAGCACTTTCACTGAGCTACTTGATAACTTTGGATGAGGTAAGGGGAGCCTGGAGGATATGTTAACTTTGTGCATACACAGAATGGGCAAGCCTTGTGACTGTTAATGGCTTTGTTAAATCATTTCTCTTAGCGAGTCTGTCTGTAATAAAGGATTGCTACAACTTCCCTCATTTTTTAAGCTGCTTTGAATCTTACACATGGAAAGTATTAAGTGCTGGCATTACATCTGTAAAATTAAGGCCCTAAAAAGGTCAAAGTCATCAGCTTAATTTTTGCAAAGAGGATTGAGCAACACTGGGATCTCAGGGTATCTGAGTAGTTGGACCTTACAGTTTTTTCTTTTGTCTACTTTACTTTGACTATGTTTTCTCTTCCAAAGGTTTGTGGGTGTTTTAAGTTAATTTTGTGGTAGCATAAGGTACCAGATTGCCAAACTGCAAGAGTAAAGGGATCCTGCATGTTTAGATCTGCAAGCAATATCAGCATTAGCTTCTCTATCCATTATCCAATCTCTCTTTCCCTCACTCCTTTCCTACCCTAAAAAACACCCAGCAATTAAACTGAGAAGGGATTCACAGAGGGCAGAAAAATCACACTCATTGTATCCCATCCTGCCCCAGCCCTTTCTGGCTAACTGCCCCACAGAAAGGCTATTTATACCATCAGATTTTTCTTCTGGAGGTGGGTGAAGAGCTCTGCTGTATCTCATTTACCCATCTGATAGGCAACCAATCAGCCACCAAATCATAATGATTTTCAGATGTGGAGCAGGGTCAGAAGCCAAAGGTGAAAAGCATTAGACATCCTGCCAGTTCACATTCATGTAGCACATGGGTGCTTGAGCTCTGGAGGGTGAAAGGTAACATCCACTAAAGTGAGCGTGAACAACAAAAAATGTGAACAGAGCAGCCTCTGTTTTGACCGTCAGCTCTCTCTCCAAATCGTAGAACCATAGAATGGTTTGGGTTGGAAAGGACCTTAAAGATCACCTAATGCCACCTCCCCCTGCCTTGGGCAGGGATACCTTCTACTAGATCAGATTACTCAAAGGTTATTTGTAGGAAGGGGAGATGTTCAGGTCGACAAGCAAAGGAGATAACATCCACTCCAGCACATTGTCCCTGTGCCATAACCATCCCAGCCTCAGAGGAGAAAACAAACAGTTAGCCAAACCCTTTTATTGTTCTACTATTACAATACCAATAATTTTTCAGAGCATGCTAAACCTAAACCCTTCAAGAAATCTATGGACTCTGTCACCTTGGAAATCCCAGCTTCATTTGATCAGTATGGGGAGCCTTTGTGTTATTTATCACACAGAAAATCATTGTTCTGCAGGACCATCAATCCAGCCTGAAATTCAGTGTGTTGAAAGAAAAGGAAATCTGCATGGTGAAAAAAGGGCAAACCAAAAACCTCCCAAAGATAGTTGACACCAGGGGAAGCAAAGATGTGGTTGTTCTATCTCAAGGCAAAGGAAAGGGTTGTCTGTGGTGGGCAGAGGAAGGGAGAAATAAACATGCTGGAGAAATGGTTTTACCAAAAGTATTCAAGGTTAGGCTTCAAAGCAAAATGAAAAAAGTCAGTTAAGATGAACAATGCCTCTATATAACCCTTCAGAGGTGTTTCAGGCTGTCTCCACATGCAGGTGGAAACCACTATTTGTCAGAGTTGATTTACATGTACAGTGATATTTTTTTGGTAACTTACAATACCAAAATTTACCACAAAGCATGTTTTCAACAACCAGTGGGCCATATAAACAGTCCAGCCACCTTCACAGTCCTTTTAGCCACGTAGACCTCCTTGTCCCCTGGGGCCCACTGACCCTCTTGCTTCATATCCAGCTTCAGAATCTATTCCTTCTTGCAGTATCCCAAGAAGCTAGTGTAAAAGTCTTTCCTCTTAAGCAATAAAATGTGGCAAAAATATTCTGATATGAAAAAAACCCTCAGACATAAACACCTAAGAACTATTCTAATGAATATCACAACATTTGTCAGAGAGAAGGAAAGGTAATCATTTGCTCCCTTCATCTATCATACTGCTGGCTCCACTAGCCTCTGCAGAAAGACTTTTCTACCCATGGCTGAAGGAGTTTATATCTCTCTTTTTCTCAAAGAGGAGGAGCAGAAGCCCTCCTAGCTCTTCTCATCAGGCAGCCTGACTGAAGAGAACTGCCCTGTGGCAATGAGGCAACCCTCCACAGGGTGGCTTAGGGTGAGGAGCTCAGACCTGGACGTCTAAGCTGTAGATGTTTAAAGTCTTGGTAGATGAAGCTCAGCCTCTATCTCCCATGAGATACACTGACTACAACTTTCTTGATACTACAGCAGCACTGTAGCATCGAACTATCCTGAGTTTTAGATCAAATGTTTCATTTTCCTCCTCAGAAAACTGCTTTCTATCACCAAAAAAAAAAAAAAAAAAAAAAAAAATCCCTGTTTTTGCAATCAGCTCTTGGAGAAAAACTGATCTGACAGCAGTCAGCAGGCATAAGGGTTACTTTGTACATCTTTATCCAGCGTGTAAAGTACTGTACACGCAAACACCCACCACAAAGCAGATAACTAAAAATTAAGGGTAATTAAAGGAACAAGATGGATCTTGCAGAAAGTTGGAGACTCTAAAAAATTTCTAATACATTCAGAGAATCTCATTCAGGAGAAAAGGGAATCGGTGACCTGTGACTCATCTATACTTGTCTCTTCTCTTGCTGTGACTTACAGCTTGATAATACAGTGGAATTCTATTTTACTGAACTTCCCTTGAAGGGATCATTTGACTCAAAAGATCAAACCTGACTTCCACACCAAAAAATAGTCTCTGTGTGTGGGCAGGCATCTTTGCCCTGTTGATTAGAGAGCCATCAGCTGGATCAGATTGGAGGTGATTTTTTTCAATACTTTCCAAAGTAGGAAAGAATCTGACATCTCCTATGTAAGGTGATAATTAAAGCCAATTAGAACTTGGCTGACCCATGATGGTATTGAAATACCTACAGCAGAACCAAACTGTATCCCTGCAAAATGGGGATTTTGCATTTCTGTGTACAACTTATGGGGAGAGGAGGGGAGAGAGTGGGGGAAAAGAGGGGAGAGGGTGGGGGAAAGGAGGGAAGAGGGGAGAGGAGGGAAGGAGGGAGGGAAGCTCCCTGCTGTGCAGGTCTTCCATCCTTTGCCTGAAATGATCCAAATGGGTACACCTGGATGGCATGAACCCTGACAAGGAAATTCAGCTGCATTGGGACTTCATCATCTGCATTCTACTGCTTGGGTGGGGGACTTCACATGATGAGCATCCCTCTCACATACCACATCACAGGAGTCACTCTCAAAATGACAGTCAAAAGACTAAGCGCAAATATGCAGATCTGCCTCCTGAACAACCATCTACTGTTTATATAATTATCAACTTTTTAATTATTGAGCTAGCCTCCACAGCTTCATACCACCCACCTTCCTAGACAAAAGTCCCTTCACAGTGCCTCTGGACATGTGCTGATCCCTGCCTTCCAGAAGCAGTAGGGCCACAAGAAGCCATGCCCTGTGCTAATGCCAGCTGCATACTTAGCGGGGAGACACTGGGCTATAGCTGCTGATA
This sequence comes from Phaethon lepturus, assembly GCF_000687285.1. Lineage (NCBI taxonomy): Eukaryota > Metazoa > Chordata > Aves > Phaethontiformes > Phaethontidae > Phaethon > Phaethon lepturus. The sequence goes on along the minus strand of NW_010538151.1, from coordinate 548 downwards.
TATTCCAGGCCAGAATGGCACACATGCTACATGTCAAAATAGGCTTAAATCGAGACTCTGAAGTGAAGGCACAGGATGTCTCTTCTTTTTAAAGGCAGCTATAGACCAGTTTACAGAAGCAGGACATGAGCTGGGCTCTCTTAAACCCTAAGCTGATGTACTAACTGCAGGGTTGCTTTTTCCTCTAATGATTACTTGAGTTGCTACTGGTGTTGCTGCTGTTCTAGTTACAGAGGAGGAAAAACAGTACAAAACAGTACCTGAAAACTTTCATCTGAATGAGATCAATCCAGCCTACTTCTAGGGATTCATGTGCCCATATTCTTAATTTATCTTCATTTCACACTGTTGTTCATGCCAGGTAAGTTGTCTCTGCCAGAAAGCTTTTGGAAAGAGGAAGTGTCATGAGAACCACTGCAATTATAGATCCAAACCCACACCAGCTGGGTCAGTGCAGCCATTTCAAAAACTTTTTGTGGTTAGGGCCATGTGTTCATATACATATACGTCTATTTTCATGCATGTCTGTTTCTTCTGTTGGCCACAAC
>NW_010538150.1:53719-54176 GCF_000687285.1 Phaethon lepturus | reverse complement strand
GAGGTGGTGGAGTCGCCATCTCTGGAAGTATGAAAAAAACGTGTGGATGTGGCACTTTAGGACATGGTTTAGGGGACATGGTGGCGTTGGGTAATGGTTGAACTTGATGATTTTGAAGGTCCTTTCCAACCTCAGTGATTCTGTGATTCTGTGATTCTGTGAAATTTGACCATCTTACGATTTTTCTTAGTAAAATCAGTAGTGCTTCCTGAGTAACTTGAACATCAGGGTTTTGAGGTGCCTGCTCTGCAGAGCTCTGCCTGGTCTGAGCACTTTCCCTTTGAAATTCCCAGCACTTTACCTCCCAGATGCTTGGTTCTACAGCATTTCATGGGTGGGTGGCCAGGAGAAAAGGAAGTTGACAAGAAATCCGTTTTCCCTCAGACTGTGTTAGAAAATCAATATAGTCTCCTGACACACTTTTATTTCATTGGACTGACAAAAGGAAAAAAAAAAT
>NW_010538150.1:43519-53688 GCF_000687285.1 Phaethon lepturus | reverse complement strand
CCTGCTGAAAACCTTCTGGCCAGATTTTGGACATGAGGAAGAAGAGGTAGATAAGGTCTGTGAAAGGCCACTGGGCATGGGACCTGGCTGTTATCTAGCATGTGATAAGATGAAATCTTGTTGGACTTGATGATCTTAAAGGTCTTTTCCAACCTTAATGATTCTGTGCAATAAATAGAGAGGAGCTTCTACTGTAAGGAAGTGGGTCTGGTGCTCAGTATACTGTCTCTTGGCTGCAGACAACTGCTCATGAAGGATTACTTCACTGAGCCATCCAAAAGGTTCCTTTTCTGTCTGTGTCTGCCTCCCCAGAAAGGTTGTGCTAAGGTCAGGTTTCCTGCACCCCTGGGGAAGCTGGTGCTTCACAAGAGCCCAAGGCGTATCTAGGACAGTGGTTTGCAGCCTGAGGGCTGTGGTTCCCTGGGGATCACTACTGTTTCTAAGGGACTGGTGAAAGCTGGCTCAGAATAGAAAGGTCAGTACACTTGAAGCAATTTTTCAGGAGTCTGCAGCTCTGCTAGCAAACTGCAAGGATCCAAAAGTTATCACTCCAGAAATAATCATGGAGTTAAAGCATGGGCTTGACTCAAGCACTGAAGCTTGTACATGTGAGCACTGTAGCCCCAGCAAGTCTCATGTCTGAACCAGAGCTAGTCACTCCTCTCCACTGCATACTGGTGCCCAATCTCCTGGCAAGCAGATCTCCACATTTCTCTTATGCCTCTGGCCGCTTGGCTACACAGGGGCTGAGCATTTCAATGTTCGTAATTTGCCTCCTGACAGCTTTCTGCCAGGGCTCTGCAGCCACTGAGACCCCAATCTGTAGAAGTCTTTCACACACATCATCCTGACTGGACCTTCAAAGAGCTCATCTTTGTCTCCTCAGCCAGTTTTTCACCACCCCTCAGTTCATTGGCATTGTGCACACCAAAGACCTTGCTGCCATGCTTGTGCCTTGAGCACGAGCCAAGAATTGCTAGAACTCCAGGTACAACATGCAGAAAACAATCTTGGGCTCTTTAAAACCACAAGCATACCAACCTGCAGTCAGGCTAGAGATGACAGGATCGTCAGGTATCCATACTTGGATGAGGTCTGTCTAAGGACTTCTGTGAAAGTTTTGCCACTGACCTCAATAAAAGCAAAATATGTCCCTGCAGCATCTGCTCTTGAGGAGCATGTGTGACTACTCAGTCTGTACAACACCTAGACCAGTCTTATTAAGACCTCTGATCAGCACTGTTATATAAATATTAAATAACAGCACTAAAAGAGAAAGGGAAAAATTATTCAAATTGGACAGTAGCAGTAAAACAAGGAGTAATACATTAAAGCTGAAAAAATTAAATTTACATTATTTAATTCTGTAACTGTGTGATTTAACTCAGTAAAGTGCTTAAGGGTCCATTTTGCATGAAAAGTGCTATAAAAGCTGAGCTTTATTGTCTCGCATTTATCTCGAGTGTTAAGAAAGGTTTTCAGAGGCAGCAAGTACAACCAAAGAGCGGAAACTTTGCCTAGTAGAGGAGGTGGAATTTGGACAGGGGTAAGTCCATGCATCCTCTGTGTAGTGCAGGTGCACTAACAGCTATTTAAGACTATGATCTGGGTGCAATTTCTGCCTTAGGAAGTCTCAGCACATTCATTGACATATGTGGACATCACAGTGTGCTGGCTCTGTCTCTTTTCTCCTGTGCATCACCTCTTGGGCACATCAGAAACAGGAGCCTCAGACAGGCTCAGCGTTGCTCAGACCCAGCCCAGCTCTTCTTTCATTCTTCTGAGATGTTCCTACATCGTGTGAAGCGTGTGTTTGCTCTCTGAGAAGTTTCTTTCCGATATCATCTACAGTTACCCTGAAGAAAAATTTGTGTCTTCCTTTAGTGTGTGGAGTGATTAAGAAAATATTTGGGAATTAAAAGCATTAGCACTGGTAAAACTGGAATCTGTAGCTCCAAGTGGGTGGCTGTAGCTGTGGTGCCCAAGTCTTCCAGCCAGAAATCACCGGCACAGGTAGATACATATCCCCTCACAAACCTTACACTATTTTGCCCATCCTTTGTGTAATGGATGTACAGGCACTTTTACCTCACTTCATTTGGTGAAATCCAGAGCTTCAGGTTTCTAAGCTCTGCTGTTTTATGTAAGAGAAAAAAATCCTGACTTCAGAGGGGTTAGAGATAGAGCTTTTGGTGTATTCTGTGCATTTCCCAGAAGGAGCTCTAAGAGGGAGAGGCAGGGGGGAAAGAAAAAGACGTACTGACTTCTTGTCTGTGTTTGTCCAGTGCCTGGCCAGACAAAACCCTGATCTTTCAATTTACTACAGCTTTGAAGTGTAATGATGTAAATAGTAAATAATAATGGGTTCAGCTCATCTCTGCCTTTCTCCTGTGTAGTTTCTGGTACTGTGCTAGATTAACTTAAAATGGGAGTAAAAAATTGTTCTGTCCAGGTGCAAACGGTGCTCTGATACACAGAGCAAAGCAGTGCAGGACTATTACCACCAAATGTGCCTTATCCGAGGTAGAAAACAGGCACTCAGAATTGTGCCTAAGGATGTCAGTCCATTTCTGAAAGTTACTGACTAGCCTTTCTCTTTTATAATAATCATGACTTTGCTATTTTCTAATCAGGAATGATTTTTAAATCCTTCAGGATCCTCTATGCACCTGCGGTATATTATTCTGTCACTAGAGGACTCTGTACAATCCAGCTCGCAAGCGTCCCTGGTCTACAAATGAGACAAAGCTGAAGCTCAAATGGTGTAGGATCTGTTAGTGTTTTCTATTCCTACAGCTGCTTTTACTAGATATCTCCTTTTTCATACAGCCTGATATAATAGTGGGATTGAGCCCTAAATCACAACATATAAAAGATATTCCTCAAATCATGTTTTTGGACTTCCTTCTCCTATTCCTTGTTATGCACAAAAGCCTTCATCTCTGACTGGCAGCTGTGATGGAGCTTTTGTGCGTATCAAGGAGTTGATGACTTTTTGCAAACTGGAATCATTTGATGTTGGTCTTGCACAACCTGCCAAATTGTGGGGGAGCAACCCCAGCCAGCCCCCTCCAGCAGCATGTATGACACTGAGGGCTAAGTAGGTAAAGTTTAAGACTAGAGAGATGTACTGCTAAGCTTCACCTTGCCATAACAACCCCCTCAGCCCAGAGTGCAACAATCATCTTTCTAATCACAAGATATCATCTTTCATTTTAGCAAACTGCACTCAGCACCTCAGGAAATATCCTCTGAATGAATCACAAAAAATCATTTCATTTCTAAATTACAAATTAAATGGATGATAATTAATTGAGCAAATAGCTAGCTCTATTACTGCATCCCTTCCTGCTGCCTGTGGAGCTCCTCCAACTCAGGCTTCCCTTCTTCCCTTGCCTTGGGATCCAGCTTGTTCCCCACAACCAGCTGCAGCTTTTCTCAGTCCCTTCCCTTGCTGACCCAAACATTTTCTATTCCCTCAACTCGGCAGCAGCTTACTTCTCCTTTCGCTCTTCCCTGGCTGAAAGGAAGCACAGTGATAAGGAAGGGTGAGGGGTCTGCAGAAGTTTTTCTCCAGACCATGGCCCATAAAGGTCCCACAAGAGGTTTCACAGTCACATGGCTTCCAAGAGGCTACCTAATGCCTGCTGCTTGGTGCTGAGATACGTAATCAGTTCTTCTAACCTTGGTCCCTGTTGCCTCCTAACCCTTGGATCCCACACCAAGCACAGGGAGTGGTGAGGTCCCCCTTTTTGCCCAAGCTCCCAAAAACTGGATGTTCCCCCATTGTCAGTAACAGTGAGGAGCTTCCCCGAGCTGCCTGAGAGATGCAATGGCTGACAGAGTGCAATAAGGAGAAATGGATGTGGTGTGATAGCCTGGGAGAAAGTTTGTTCCTCTTTGAGTGAAAGACAACACCTTAACCATGTCTTTTCAGCTGGAACTGTAGGCTTCCTTCAGCCCTTGTTCTCTCTATATCTTCTGGAGTCTGTGTCATTTTGAAGTTTTTTAGTTTCCAAGAAGTACGTTCCCTCTGAGCTTTTCCTTCTCTCAAAATTGATTCCAAGACCTTTCAACTAAACTTCATCTAAAGTTGCTAGGACAAGCTGGCTTGAGGGTAATATGCAGTTAAAAAACCCACAAAACAATGGGAGAAAAAATCAGGATGCCACATTGGTGAGGTTTACATCTATTTGGAGACCCAGCCAGAGGCTGTATCGGATATTAAACCTCCAGTTGGATGCACCACCTTTGCTCCCTGGCAAAAATAGTGGTGTCTTGACAAAAGCAAATGGTGAACAACAACAAGAAAAAAAGCTAATTCATTTTTTTTTCATCAGAGTAGTTATGGACAGAATCCATTCAGAGGAAGGAGAGAAATCTCATCCAGAGGCTTGCATTAATTCCAACTGAGCACATAAATCCAGTTTGGGGTTTTCTACTTCACATGGCACTTTTCTCCTGAGATTAGATATTGGTAAATCTTGAACTGGAGCTTTGTATCCAGCTCAGATAGATTTTTGCAGAAATGTAATTGAAGCCAGAACACAGATACCCATGTGGGTAAAGAGAGCGCTAGAGTTATAAATATAAAAAATAGAAAAGGAACTAACTGATGAGGAAAACAGGGTATTATGGGATGCTGGAATCACACGAATGCACTAAATGATGGAACATGCCCCCTGCTCTCAGTATTAGCCGCTTCATTAGCAACGGCTCTACTCAGTCAGGGAAGTTAATTAAAGTCTGCAGCCGGGCGTGTACAGAGAAAGCAGCCACAGCACGGGGAGGCTGCCACTGCTTTGTGCAGGCTGGCAAAAGAGATTTTGTCCTCTTTCACTTCCATACCTGGAGCAGACATGTTGATATACCTCCATTAAGGAGGTGGCAGTTTCTGCACCAACCGCCTCATGGCTGAAGGCTTGTGCCGTGCCATGCATTCTGCCACAGAGGGGGTATCACCGATGCAAGGGTACATGCAACGTTAATATGAAGCCTTGTGTGTGGTGCAAAGCCTATAAAGGCACATGATATATGTTCCAGTTGTCCAGATGGACAAATACGTCTAACTGCAACGTGGATGCAATTCCCACAATTTCAGTACTGTTAACGCTAAGGGAGAATTCAGCCCAGAATATCTGCACTCTGGGAAGACACGGTCAAATAAGGCTCCACTGCTTGCAATAAAAATGGATTGTATTCATACCACCAGCTTTGCAGGAGGAAAGAATCCAGAAGGAATATACGCCCTGGAGCTGGAGGAAGCCGCAGGACAGGACTGGATTTCCCAAGAGTTAGCAAGTGACTTGTAAAATTGTGTTCAGAATTAGCGGCACTGGGGTTTAACTATAGATAGGGGATATGGACTGCTTATTTCTGGTTTCTCAGCGTCAAGCCAGTGCTTGTCATGGACATACATGGGCACACATAGACAAATGGCAAAGTCTGATTGAAAATCTTGGCTCTAGTTTACTTGTAGATCAATACAATACCTCTACCAGCCCTTTCACTTTGCCTCTCCATGCATCAGCAGGACACCAGTAGCACATGGGAAAACTTAACATTTCAAATGAATGCCATGATTTTTGTCACCTTGTTACCTAGGCTACTCTGAGGCTTAGGACCAAAGGACTCTCCAGCTAAAACGAGTGGAAAAAAACAGCAAAAATTCTCCAAGGTTATAAAACAACCTCAAAACAACTAAAATGACTTATTGCAGGATTTGTAAAAATAAATAAATAATGTCTTCACGGCTTTCAAGCTTTGCCATACTTCGCTTGAATGACTCAGTAGAGCTCAACTGTGAGGGAATTAAAAAAACAAGCCAGCAGCCTCCAATTTCTCAAGGGATTGCTCTAAAGCTGTCAGCGCTGTGCCGCACTTGGCAGCGCGGCATGAGTCTGGTTTGCTGGCTGGCCCGTCTTGCTTGGAGTTTTGCTCAGCAACGGAGGGGAGCCGGATGCCTCTCCCTTTCTTTCTTGAAGCCTTCCTGAGTGTGGGGTCTGTGCAGGCAGAGAAGTGCCCCCGCATCCTCAGGGAGCCCGGAGGCAGCCATGGAGTCCCTGTGGTGGCCTGGGCCCAGCTGTTGCTACTGCAGGGTAAAAGGGGATAAATTAGTAAAAAAAAAAAAGGAAGTTAATTTATATGTTGGGTAAATGAATAGGAAAGCAAGGTTTTTATGGAGGGGAGACCTTTCAAAAGGGCAGAGAAGATAGCTGGGGACAGTCTCTGGTTTAGCCTGTGCGTGACTTGGAGTCCTGAATCACGGAGCCAGTGAGGGGCTCACACTGACATTCAGGTTTTCTCACTCTCTTCCATTTCCACTTGATGGACACTTTCAAACTTCAGACCAGCAATGAGATGAAGGACTGGGAAGAACAATGCATCAGCAGTCCTGAATGAATCCAGCAAGCACTTTCCATGGAATGCCTGTTTGTTCCCCGCCACCCGCTTTTTCCTGTGTTTAAGATCCTTTTGGTGTTTGCTTTCTAGAAATATTTTAGCAAAGCAGCTTTGCCAGAATGAATGCTCATGAAAAATGAATGTTGAGACTGAATCTGCAAATATTCACTGAGAGTAAATTTCTCATTGTGCAAGCAATTGTAAAATTCATAATTTGCCCTGTATTTTGTTATATAAATTATACAATCAGGGCACAGTAACAATATGAAGTGAATTATGTATCTAACCAACATTGCATGCATTCCAAATATCCTCAACAAATTGCTGGTGAACAATCTACAGGCTAAGAGTTATTTGCTAGCAAAATGCATGAATCATTTCAAATAACAAATACATTTAAGGAAATCCTCATCTATTTCCAGACAATCTGTAAATAGAAAGAGAGGGTAAAAATAAAAAAAAAAAAAGATCCATTGTGCTTAACTCACTCAATCCAACTCTGTAATTGACCATTCATCTGATTAAAAAACTGTCAAGGACAGGCTTTTGAGGATGGAGTACCTGGTGCAGATACCAGACTGTGACAAAATCAGAGGCTCCATTTGGACAATCACATGGAGCGCAATATGCCAAAAAGTAATTTTGGCGTGAAGAGCTTCCTACAGGGAGAGAATCAAAGACCTTAGCAAAGATCTGCAAGGCTTCCACAAGTCCTTCTTCCTTCATGGGGAATATAAGACACAATTGTGTAGAAACCTTTGCAAATAGTGGCCTTTGGGATCCCACCTTAGCCTAGGTAGACCAGCTTTCATCTTCACTGAGTCAGGCAGCTGTTGTTTGAATCTCCAGATTGCGTACTTGTTGAAGCCCTTGGTGAATCAACACCAGGCTAAGACACAGGAGTCTGAGTTCTGCTTCCCTCTCTGCTTTGAAACATGCAAATCATTTCACCACTTGGTAATGTTTTTCTAATAGTCCTCTTACCCCACTGTTTGTGGCAGAAATTGGAATTCATTTGGGCTACGGGCTGTCTCTTTCTGAAGTAAAAAATGCCACACACCGGGGTGATTCTCACCTGAGCATCCTGAGACCGAAGCACGAAAACCCAGCTTCTTGTTTAGGCTGCTACAGCTAATGGACAAAGGCATTCCCACAGGAAGACTCACCCCACCTTTCTGAAATATGTAGCCTAGAATGGGCTGGTTTGCTGTTGTCTTTTACGCTGTAGAGCATAAAACCCTTTCAACAAGTTCAGCATAGGTGCTTTACTTTCCAATGGCTAAAATCAGCTAAGATGAATCCCTTTTTCCAGATTCATACAGCACCTTGCACAATGCAGCCCAGATCTGCATTGAGAGCTCTAGACGTTAGTGTGGTACAGATGATAACCAATGAGAGAAAACTTAATTAAAAATTGCCCATGGAGACTGCCTTCTATTCTAGGTATTCAAGGTTTTCAATTTAAAGAACAGGATGATTGAATCTTCCCATCACATCAGTAAGGTAGATAATCACTCTTAAAATTTCTTCTAGCATGAAAATTCAGGCAGAGAGACAGAAAGTACAACAATAGAAACACAGACTCTAATGCTGCCTTCACATCCCAACAGGCACACTGTTAGCAAGGATACAATAAGACTGGATAATAAAATAAGGTAGACAAATGGCTTGCAAGAGGAAGAAAACCTCTTGAAGTAAGTTTGAATATGTATTCAGAAATGTTGTTCCACAAGAAAGGAAAGGAAACGTGGTTTTGTGCTATTATGCTCGCAGGCCCGTGATTTTTGAAGTAATTCAGAAAACCCACAACGAGGTGTGGTTACGTGATTCCTATTCCTCTGTCTGCATGAGAAGTGCAGAAGACCTCTCCGGGGCAAACACTGCGGCTCCTCCCTGAAATGAGCTCGCTGCAGGTGCCCTCATGCGATCCCAAAGGAAGGGTGGAGGTACTCTGCTTTCTGGGTCCTCCCGGCAGAATCTGCTGCAAAGCAGGGATGCCTTCCAAGGCAGACGGAGGTACCCAAGTCAGCACTGGACTTTGCTGTCAGTGTCCATTGGCCACTTTCCAAACCCTCATTCGCAGCTGTGGCTGGCTGCCAGATTTGGAACCATTATGCAACTGAGCTCACTATTAGTCAGACACTTTCTGAGCTGAGCTGCTCTTTTCTTCCCTCAAAAGGACAGTCCCACATTTCATGTCCACAGTGCAAAATTATATCTGACATGTAATTTAAAACCTAAGATGCCTTGATATAAAACCTTACTCCAGTAAATGGGATCAAACAGCAGGGCATTTCATTTGACAAAATGGATATTTCTAGTTTTAATATTACATTAACTTTTCCTCTCCGTGCCTCGCATGGATTTTTCATTCTTCGGCAGCAGCGCCTGGCTGCTAACCGGAGTCGTAAGTCTGATGGGGGGTTCCCCGGGATTTCAATGATTGCCACAGGGTCAGAGAGCGATCCTAGACAGGTGACATAACTCCCTGGTATTCTCCACACCTTCCTTCACTTGTGCCCTCTGGGAAACTTTGCAAGCCCACCACACAGCTCTAAGAGATGCATGTTTTAGCTACCGAATGGCATTCCTCTTTGAGGGATCAGAGTGCCCTCATCACTCGGAGGTGATGTAGGATTGAATTCCTGATAACCACAGCAGCTTAGCAGGCTGCTGCCCTCCGAATAATACATCTTTGCAAGAGGCCCGCAAACCACCGCAGGTCTGGGGCCCTGGTAACACACTTGGTGTTTGTGAGTCAGAGCTGGCTTGCATCTTCCTAGTTTAGTGTATGAGCAGATGTCAGTGTCTGCCTACACAATAGACAAAACCTCACTCCCTTGTTTTCCCTTGCAACCCCTCAGAATTTTGTAGTCATGAGGAGAGTGTCTAGTAGAAACTTCTTGTGGAGTGTTAGCATCACGGTGCTAGCAAATGTGAGGCTTTATACTTACCAGAAGGTGATTAGCTATAATATGAATAATACAATACCTATCCTAGACACCCTGGATGAAAACCGAGTAATCACTCCAGTATGATGAAGTGCTCTAGTTAAATGCCTGCATGCTACATAACATTTTTTAATTAAAGTAACCAAATATATCTTTAATGTTGATTAAATGAACTGTAGATTTGAGAATTTTGTTACACATTTTAGACATCAGATAAAGTTTTATCTTTGGTCAGAGACAAAGCATGGAAAATTTAGTATGACAAGTGCATTTCAGGAACACAATCACAGCTGAAACCAGGAGCGTTTTATGGAAACTGCAGCAGAAAATTTACAAGCCCCACTGAGCAGGAGCACCAGAGCACCTCTACTAGAGGTACAGACCCCTACAGTCTGTGTAGACCCTCCCTTCACTGCCAATGCTGTGTTACTTGACACTGCCAGGAGGGAGAAGGAGGACCTTCCTGTTAATAAAAAACCGGCTCAAACAGAGATGTATTGACATGCATCAGATAAGAGCTCTCCAGCACTGTCTCAGATCCCTTAACATGATTGATTGTAATAATTTAATCATGTACCAGTTGTTGTTTTTCTGTCTATCAAGCCTTGTTGATGTACTTCAATGACCGAAATGGTACAGAGTGTTTTCCACAGGACTTTGTTATTCTTGACAATGAGTAATGTCAATAAAACCTGGTCTAGTGGAAGGTGTCCCTGCCCCTAGCAGGGAAATTGTAACTAGATGATCTTTAAGGTCCCTTCCAACCCAAACTATTCTATGATTCTATGAAAAAAGCCTTCTGACCGTTTCTGCCAA